>NW_017387735.1:0-65609 GCF_001664035.1 Metschnikowia bicuspidata var. bicuspidata NRRL YB-4993 | reverse complement strand
ATGTTCGTGTTTTTAATGTTCGTGCTTTTAATGTTCGTGCTTTTAATGTTCGTGCTTTTAATGTTCGTGCTTTTAATGTTCGTGCTTTTAATGGTCGTGTTTTTAATGTTGGTGTTTTTAATGTTGGTGTTTTTAATGGTCGTGTTTTTAATGTTCGTGCTTTTAATGGTCGTGCTTTTAATGGTCGTGCTTTTATTGTTCGTGTTCTTTCTTTGTTTAGTTGGTTCATTTGTGTTCTTTCATCCTCTGGTTTATTTCTTTGACTTGTTTGTTTCTTTCTTTGTTTGTTTTTCTTTTTTTTTCGTTTCTTTGTTTCTTGTGTTCTTCGTTTGTTTGTTGATTGTTGTCTGGGTGATGAGGCGCTCGGCTTCCTCGCCGCAACACAGACTGTTTCACTTAACACCGTCCGTCGATACAGACCCATGCCAAATTTTCTTTCTTTTTTTGGTCACCAACAACGGTCGTGAGCTGGGCTGCAAACGAGGGTCGTTTGTTTTCCGGTTCCGGCCCGGCCTGTTTTTTTGGCTTGCTTTGTGGGCGTGGTTGGCTACGCTTATAAAGGAGTAGTGGAGGTGTCCCCCTTGGAATTTCGCAATCTCTGGCCGCGAATCCCATTTCTCGGGCCGGGCAATTCCACAGACATTGCCGGGTTATATGTCTTTACCTTACCGTCTGCCCGAAGCTGTATTTCAACGTGGGCTCATCCTAGGAATCGATGACGTAATTTCCAATACGTAAACTCATACGGACAAGAGGATCGTCCAGGCCGTGGAAGACCGGGCCGAGGCCCGAGCATTGGTACGTATCTGGGAGCTGTTTAAGGTATATATATATATGATTTGTATAGTTTTGCTGCTTCAGATGTATCTACCAAGAAAGACTATCAGGTGTCCACTCAATATCCTCCCAACAACAAATCAGAGTGTCAGGGAGGAGGCTTCTCCCGTAAATTGTTATAACCAACGCATTCTGAATTCCAAGCCCCAGTTCACAGATAAATATAGTTCGTTTGCAGAGGGGTGCTTGTATTGCTTTATCCAAGTAGTCCTGAATGAAATCACAACGGGAAAAGGTGATGCGTGCCTGGTGTTGAAAAAGGCCGAAGAGTTTCGCTCAATGGTCAGGCCGGCATTGAAAACATGACAGAAGTTTACTTTTACATGACCTTGTGTAAACAGGCACATGATACAAGTCCGTGCCGGTGGGTATATCCGGTCACGTCGGGCTTACGTGAAAAATCATGTAGA
This sequence comes from Metschnikowia bicuspidata var. bicuspidata NRRL YB-4993, assembly GCF_001664035.1. Lineage (NCBI taxonomy): Eukaryota > Fungi > Ascomycota > Pichiomycetes > Serinales > Metschnikowiaceae > Metschnikowia > Metschnikowia bicuspidata. The sequence goes on along the minus strand of NW_017387735.1, from coordinate 64,362 downwards.
ACGTAGAAATGAGTAGATTTTGAGGTGGTTACAACTAATGAAAACGAAAGATTATTGACCATTGACCATTAGCTTCTATTCAGTACCAGATCTAGCCAAACATGCATGAGAAGTAGACAATGTCCGGCGTATTCGATTTTCTGACAGGAGCGTGTGAATGTTCGAGGCCTAGCACCCTCTGTCTCATAGCTTAAACCTGTTTTCACATGTAACAGCACGTAGGTCAAAACACCACAGCCAACTTCGCCAGGTCTATGTTCATTCGAGATTTCATTTGTACATCACTAGTTGACCTAAAGAACACTCCACTCCCATGTCGCCTCCGCGAACACATTCTCAACCACCTAGCTTTTCCCGCCGTATCTTCACTTTCTTCCAGCAGAAGGTATAAGGGCACTTACTTCCATCGACTTTGTTGAATCCCGACAATCTCGCCTTTCTGCCTTGGAGATGTATGTAATTGCTTCGAGGGATTCTTGTAAATGGAGAGGTTTCAGGAGTATCCAAGGGCAGCGGCTCACAAGGCTCTACGTAGCTCTCTTGGTTTCGTTTTAGTTGTTCGCATGTGACCCACTTTCACCCTAAGTTCAGCGAAGATTCTCATCTTCTGGTGAGAACGGTGCAATTTAAGCGGGATACACGATTGCTTCCTTTGTTCACTCGAGTACGAGCTTTGCGGCCATGCACATACCTTCTCCTCGTAGTATTATATATACGGTGCACAACAGCCCAATAAAGCCAACTGCCGTCTTGAACATCTTACAAACTCGAAAAGGCTCATATTTAGACTTTGAACATGGCCACGCGTCAGATGCTAACTCATTGGACTTCATTGCACCTGCAAATCGTGCGATATACCATCTTGCATGAATCTAAATAATTATGTTTTTCAGTATAAGAGAGAGTATATGTAACACCCGCCAGATTCTCAGCATTGACTCTTTACATTCTAGTCTCGTAGCGCAAGATTCATAACAAGCATCCCGTACCGAAAACGCACAAAACGCGCCACAACTCACTCGATTCCACCAATGGGTCGGCTTCGAGCCCCTAAAACTCCTTCATTTGAAAATCATAAATCTCACGGGGCTGTAAGTGCACCCCGAGGAATTACCAATGTACCCTTGGTTTGGATGTTCGAAAACTTTTGAGCGGTGCACATCATCTCACCAAACCACAGCACAAGGACAACCGAATCTTGGTACAGCGAGCTAGTTCCAAGTGGTGTTGTTCACCACGAAAATCAACTGTAGGTCTCTAGTGAAACCTAAACATTTTTCTCGGACTAAAAGGAAGCGCCTGCCAAGGGCACGTCTGTCCGCCAGACGTCCTCTCACTGTGGCATGCTAGTATCATCGCCTTGCCATCGCGCCATACCATGAGTTAACGTGTTGAGAAATTTCGCAGTCAGTGGTTTTGAAAGCCTGCCGGCACTAACCTTTCTATTTTCTTCCCACCTTCAAGCTTCTGACCCTCAGCAACAAAGAAGAGCTTCCCTCTTCCTCCTCGAATGATGAGCTGCGATACTCGGTGGAACTGTCATTTGATCCTCGGCGTGCTGTAACATCACTGCCGCTGTTTTTCCTTAGCCTCTGTGCCAATGACTTTTTCCGCCCGAGACCACCCTTGTTTGCACTGGGCGATGAAGAAGAATCGTCTAACTTAGGCGCAGGAGCTCCATTGAGGAATGTCGTCGAACCCAATCCAGCGGTCGAAAACCCATGGATCGGAGCTGCTTTCTCGTGAGCATCGAACGCCACAACAGATGGGTTAAGGCGAGGAATGTCACCTTGGGTCCCAAAGGGCTTAGCCTGTGGGGATCCTTTTGTAGCGGAGTGCAGCCTGGCAGATCTCCCGATGATCATGTTGTGGTCTTCTATGTTTCCGAACGCAAGTTCTATATTATCCTTTGGACCCGCGTTTGCTTTCATGGAGTTGTTGGGCCCGTCTGCAGGGAAAGCCATGACAGGAGCAGCTTTCACGTTCTTGTTTCTGTGAGGTGCACAGGCGTCAAATGGCCCGTCGTGGTGAAAACGGCCGCCAAAAAATGCGCTGACATCTAACTTATCAATAACATCTAAGTTTTTGGGTTGGTGTGGAGCCACGGCCTTCTTTTTGGATTCTTTTGACTTGTGACGTGATTTTCTCTCTTTGTGTTTTGCTGAGTCGCTATGGGATCGGTGAGGTCTACTGGAGCGCAAGGACAGTTTCAGCGACTCCTTCTCCTTGGGGTATGTTTTCGATTGTGCTTTTGGGCCAGCCGCCTCTTCGTAAGATGGGGGAGGCGGGACCATTTTTTGCGGTGACTTTATGTCTTTGGATGGCGATTTTAATCTCGTGGCCTGAGCAGGTGGAGGAGGTGGAGGGTCTCTGTGGTGTTTGTATTCCCCATTCATCGCGGAAGCAAAGGGATTATTGGAGGACATGGTTCTAAAACGGTATTAGTATAGGCAGACAAAAATAGGTCGAGTATATTCTCTGGCAGCAGCAGTGGCTCGTTGAGACGAGCGGATTCAGAACGGCAGGAAATTTGAAGTTTGTTAGGGCACCCGAGCGATCAAATGCGTCTTGAAACGACGCGCAATGTTGCAGCAGGCTTCAGGATATGCGTCGGATAGACTCCTGTACCGTACCTTGCTTTCGCGCCGTTCCGCGGCCACTGGTCTAGTGACGAGGGGGATAAGCCATTTCGGCCGGAGGCTGTGCTAAGGGAAGCAAAATGGTTAACGACAAGTTGACAACAAAAAAAAAGTGATTTTCTTTGGTTGAAAGTCTGGAACATTGCTTCCTTGGTGCTGCAAATCCGGCGCCTCGCACATGCCCCCACATATCCATTTCACGCGCTAAGGCCTGTCTTTCGTGTTGTCTAGATCGCTGGCGCGTCGCAGCCAACGCCTGGCCACGCGGAATTCGGCTTGCTCGGCCTGCTCAAAGTCTCACATGTTAGCCCCTATTTTTCGCTCCATTTCGCAGGCCTTCTCTCTTTTGCGTGTCTCGATTGCTGCCCAGTGGGAACCTTAAATTGTCTTGCTATTTCTCTCCGAAACAGCGCGGCCTTCGAATAGGCGCAAACACGCCTTGAGAATGTACGCCTGTGTGCACATAGGGGCTGGCGGGTAAGACCTGGATCGAGAGAGGCTGTGCTGACTTTTGGCGGCACAAGCAAAACAGAGACAGTATAGGGGAGTGCTAGTCGGCGATGTTTTGGGCACGAGACCATGGAGAAAAAAATCCTTCCACAGGTCAGAAAAAAAAACGTGGCCAAAAGTTGAATGTAGAATGTGTCAATCGTGCGTGGTCAACACCAGTTCCCAAAGTAGAATGCGGGAGCATCACATGCTTACAAGTGTTAGCATGGACACATCAACACGGGGTATATAAAATGGATATGCTGCCACCAGAAAATGCTCGCTTTAAAATGCTGAAAAAGATTATACGTACCTGCTATAATTGACATTTGTATCGCTACCTGTTCTGGTCTGGCTGGGAAACGACGGTCTTTGAAATGCTTGTTGCTCCTCCTCGTCAGACTGGTCTGACATGAGACCCCTGTTTTTTTGGACCCACTCGTCAAACGCCGAGTTACTCAGAGGGGTTGACAGCACGGCACCCTGAGCGCCGATTTGGCGGAATGGGTTGGTCGACAGCCTTCGGCCCACGGAATCGTACAGCAGATTGTTTTGGTGATACATGGGCAGGGCACAAAAGGGCAAAGACTAACGTGACGGGCCGTAGAACGAGTACGTTATAAGAAAACTGTGATACAACACTGAGGTCACAGTAAAGGGTGTAAGTAGATACGTAAGCACGAAAACCCCGGAGTGCACGCTTCAGTCGAGCCTGGGTCGCGCACGCCAACGGGTGACGTTCTAGACACGTTCGCGTCAAAGTGGGGGCAAGCAGCTACAGAACAATGCATCTCGTACGCAGCACTGATGCCAAAATCGCAATGCCCCGCGAGAGGCTGCGTGAATAAAGAGAGATGTCAATTAAGTAGCTCCAGGAGGGTATTCAAAAGAAAGTGGAAAACCAAGGGGAACCTGCAGGAAAACTCAACTGAGGCGGAAATTTGGCTTTCCGTGGTATAACGGTCATTATCAGCCGTGCAGACCTGACGCGCCTCGCATCGCCGTGGAAACAAGTTCTTATCGCTCAGCTCATCTTTTTAGTGTGTATCTGCGGCTAATTGAACTGTAGATCTGCGTCTAATTGAACTGTAGATTATGCGATCTAGAGATATAGGGTACTGTGGGTACACGCACGTCAGGTCAACTATGTGTCCTGAAGCAAAACAATCTAAGTGAGATATGCATGTCGCGATTTGGGCGGCCTCTGCCCCCACGCGTGCACTTGACGCATGATGTGACTATTTTCAGAAAGAGCTCCACGTCCAATCTGAGGGAACGTGATTATATGACGCCCGCCTCTCAGAGCCACCCTCGTTTTTGAAACCAGGCCTAGTCGCCCTGGATTTGAGATCGTAAAGTGGGTGTGCCTGCAGTGCGTGGCTGGCGCCTATGTATGGGTTATCAATAAAGACGTATGGTGTGTCAATGTCGTTCTTGGCCCGACTTCTTTGGTTGAGCAAGTATAATAGCCGCAGAGAGTTATTGCCACATGTCTTACACACTTTGCAGAGTTTGAATTTCTCATGCAAAGACGCGAGCCCCATTTTTTTTTCCGTCAAGTTTTTGAATAGAGGAATCACAATGCGTGCCTTAGAATCTAGCATGATGCCGGCGACACCTTCATCGCCAAAGGTGGAGGACGCCGCTGAGAGGCTGGAGATCACTGAGCTTGAGTTTGAAGATCCGCTGTTCGCCCGCAGCTGAGTTTGGGTGTCAGCTGCGGGCGGGGCAATCTGAAATGCTTCTCTGCTCTTATATAGGCAGTTGTGGCAGTAGAGTAGGCCACAGAACCTGCAGTGGTGTCGTCCTCGTCTCTGCGGGTTGAAAAAACCCCGAAAGACTTCAAAGCAGTTCATGCAGTGGTCGGAAGAACTGTTGGGTGCCCAGTGCTCATGCGTGGGCTCGGCTCTGGAATTCTGCAGAGTGGCGTCCTGCGGCATCTCAAACGGGAACTCGCCTAGCTTGGCTTCGAAAGAGCCTTCATCTGCACTCAGATCATGAAGGAAGTCTTCCTCGTTGATTTTGTCGATTTCCTGCGGAGGCCGGAGCACCGCAGGCAAGCACAACGGCTTTTTCTGCGTGTACACCTGCTGGATGGCGGGCCCGCTGCTTGGCATGTACACACGATTTCTGCCACTTGCGGGCTTGCAAAAGCTATTTGCACGTTCTGCGTGTGCAGCCCGCTCTTCCAGGGTGGTGTTTGCATCGAGGTTTTCGATGGCTCGCACAAGCTTCTGTTGCATGAGTGGCGTCGTGCCAGGCAGTGCACCCGATCCTGAGCGGAACTTGGCGGCTGTTCCGTAAATCTCCGGGTACTCGACTGTGTCTAGCGAGAGGATATTTCCTGTGGAAACTAGAATCCCCCACTTCTGTTTGATGGGCTCCAGGTTCCTGCGTGTGGGCTGGTTCAAGTCGGCAGTTGCGGGCCGGTACTCCAGCTGGGCATCTTCATTCCCGCATCCGGGTGTTGTGGGGCCTGCTTGCGACGAGCCGTCTACATTGTGTTCCGATGACTCACTTTCCTCGGAGAGCTGGAACAGATCGCCTCTCAGCAGCGGGTCCGGGGTAGCAGAGCTTTTGCGGTCCGTGAACGGCCGGGGCAGCTCGGGCTTGTAAGTATAATGGGTGGCCAGCGACATGCGTGGAGCCCTGATACGGTCATCGTAGTTGACGTTGTTGAAAGTGGGTACGTCTGCAGGCTTCAGCACGTTCAAGAGGGCCCTGTCTATGTTGTGCGGGATAGCCGACGTAGCCATAGTGCTAATAATGGGCCGCTTCGAGAACGAGAAAGGGGGCAAGTCGGCGTCCTGGGCTGGATCCGAAGGTTCCGTCATTTGCAAATCTGCGTGAGACACTTAGGTTGCGAGACTTCCGAGGAGGTCCGTACGTGGATGATCAAGGATTTGCGGCGTGTAGACAAGGAATGAGGATTCAGTGTTTGTGCTATATGCGTATTTCCAGGGACGCCAGGTATCTTTGGAAGCGAAATCTAGGAAGCCCAATCTCGACATCCAGATTGATAAGACCTCGCTATCAAGAGCAATAGTGCATGCAGACGCCGGTTAGACCGAGGTGCAGTGCGCGCGTGCAGGGGCCTAGAGTAGGGGGTTTGGAACGCAGCAGGGGTCTTTGAGTAGGGTGTTATGACATTACGCTGGATGCGGAACTGCAAGCTTCGTTATTCTTATATTGTTCTGTGGCTGCTCAACAAAGGAAATGTGGGAAACCAAACATGAATGATATTCATCACATGTTGTGCAGAGCAAGAATTGTTTCATCACCCCAGCAATAACCTACCGTCTCTGCACCCAGGCATGCGCTGGATGCCGGGAAAAATCTCATATGTCCGGCTGAGGCGGGACTTCCGCGAGCGCACTGCTGTGAGGCTTCGAGCAGCTGGTCACATGACGTCTACTGTTGTTTAGGTTTCCAGCATGGTATTTATTCTGGTATAAACTGGCTGTAGCTACGCGGCAAGCCACGCATGTTTCCGCAGCCCCGGTCCCGGAACTGGAGGAAAACACAGAGTGGCGGAGGAAAAGCAATGTCTATGATTGGTTGTCGGCCACGGGCTGAGCACCCGAAGTGATTCCCCTGCCACGTCTGGCGAGGGCATCTCATTGCTGGGGTTGCCTAATCCTTCAAGACCACGTACAAAGCATGGAGAATGGCGGGGAACCAGAAGAAAAGACAACACACAAGGTTAATCCAAAGTGGGGTCGTGAACCCGCATTTCATGAACACGGCTAAAGGAGGCAAGAAGAGGGCTGCAGGCGTTAGTAGGACATTTGTATTATTCAATGCTGCGAGCGTCGTGACACATACCCAAGATGATGGCGATGATTTTTTCGGAATCCATGTTGTGCTGGAAGTCTGGGGAGAAGTAGTGGTGCGAGACATTTTGTTCTACTGAATGCCCCTATCAGAGAGACCCGGGCGAGGCCGCGTCACGTGACCGCACGGCGCTCGGGCTGGCCGCAGACGGCCCCAGCAGGGCATTCGTGTGGCGCCAGTTTCTATCTGTATTTTTGCAGTGTTTCTGGAAACGGGTTTTATTTCGAGAGGAAACAGAGCAAGAAATATCACGGTACTTGTGCTCGGTGCACCACGGGAACCAGACATTCTGCTGCCACCTTGAGAAGTGAGGGAAGGGCACTACCAGAAGTGTTCCAGGAATCTAAAGACCGGTATTTTTTCCAAGCAACGTGCGAAGAAGGAAATGCCCTCTTTCGGGTTACTTGGTCACTGTCACTGTCAATGCCAAAAGCCAGGGCAAACACCATCCTGCATCCAACGTGGACATGTGACTGGGTCAGCCTGGCGATGGGGATTCGGATTCATCTAGAAATGGAGTGATGTGCCACCATGTGATTGATGGCCCTTTAAAACCAAGTAAGCCACGAGCCAGTGGGCTCAGCTTTCAACCGCAAGTCCTCCTAGTCATTCCAATTGCTGGGTTACCAAATGACATGATTGGCAGTGCACATAGCGAGCATCGATAGGGGGCCATTTTGCTACCACTATTTACGGACTAGCATTTTGGCACAAAAAATTACAAGCGCCCCGCATGTTTAATTCGCCTCGTAATCTAGGCGGTGAATACATGCTCATGTCTTGCTTCACAATTACGGTTATGGATGCGTAGAGTAGAGTGGTCACGTGGCCCTGACGCCCGACACGAACACCAATATATGCTAGGGCAAGAGAAACAAAACGCCCCTTGCTAAATCACCCAGCTCATCATGTTTCCGATACTCGTAAAAACATGCATTTCGTAAATTGACATTTCATTGGGAGACACGTGGGGCGACTTCTCTGAGACCATGTCGGGTCAATACACCACGTGCCGGTAACGGCAACACTATATGCACACCTGTATTACTGTCTGGTTCGGCAGTATGAACGGCACTGGATGTTCCTGGCCCCGCCTTTTGCCGCCTATTTCTAGAACGGTCCCTTTTCGTCGCAGAGAAACTGAAACTTCGTAATTTGAGGTCCGCTAAACCATAAAGAGTTCCGTGGACTTGATATCAACGCAGGCCTGGAGCTCGAATGTGAAGTAATTGGTCCCATTCCATGGCTCAATTTTGACAGGGTGGAGTTACCAATTTAGAAACCGGGCTCTGCACAGTGCTCAAACCCCAATACACGGGAATTTGGCCACTTCCGAGGGCAGCTGCGTGCATTCCGGATTGTTTAATTGCAATAGTGTAGTGGTTAACGTCTCTCTTTGATGCAAGCGGCTTTGGGATATAAAAAGGCAGACACCCAGCAGCTGGATCGGATCAATTGACTCTTTTCCACACAAACCAGCAACACAGCTTGCGGCCAAAAGTCTTGTTTCTGCAATAATGGTTGCAATTTCCAAGCTCGTGAACAACGGGCTTCTTCTCGTGGGCTCCTCTTTCTACAGAGACTTGGCCACTCCCCAGCAAGCCTCGGTTGAGTCTTACAATGTGGTGAGATTCTTGGGCGGCTCAGGGCCATACGTGCAGCACCCGGGATATGGGATCTCTACCGATGTTCCTCCCCAATGTACCTTGGAGCAGGTGCACTTGATGTCAAGACACGGCGAGAGATACCCTTCCAAAAATGTCGGGGCTAGTCTCGAGACAATCATGGCCAAAGTGGATAACTACAACCAGACTTTTGTTGGCGAGTTGGCGTTCTTTAACGACTACACGTACTTTGTGTCGGATTCGGACTACTACGAGAAGGAGACCTCGTCCTTCAACTCCGAGGGCACGTTTGCCGGCACTGCCGACGCCCTCAGACACGGCATGTCGTTCAGATCAAAGTACCAGACGCTTTTCAACTCGTCCGAAGAGACCCTCAAGGTGTTCACGTCCAACTCGGTCAGATGCCACGAGACCAGTAAGTACTTTGCACGCGGTTTCATGGGCGACGAGTACGACGACGAGTCGGTGGACTACTACATCATTGCTGAGGATAGTGACATGGGAGCCAACTCTTTGACCCCTCGGAAGGCGTGCACCAACTACGACAAGGACATCAACGAGGACATCATTGATCAGTACAACATGAGTTTCTTGGCCGACGCCAGAGACAGAATCGTCGAGGGCAACACCAACTTCAACTTGACCACCGATGACGTCGAGAACATGTTCGAGTGGTGCGCGTACGAGATCAACGTCCGCGGCTCGTCGCCAGTCTGTGATCTTTTCACCAACGAAGAGTACATTCGCTACTCGTACTCTGTCGATGTCGACAAGTACTACTCGAACTCGTTCGGAAACAACATGACCGCCACTGTCGCTGCGCCATACTTGAACGCCACGATGCAGTTCATGAAGGAGGAGACCCCCGAGTTCAAGGTGCTCTTGGCTTTCACCCACGACACGGATCTTGAGATCTTCCACTCCGCACTTGGCCTTGTGGAGCCGGACCACGACTTGCCAACAGACCACGTGCCTTTCCCCAGTCCATACTCGCACGTCCAGGTGACGCCCCAGGGCGCCCGGATCATCACCGAGAAATACAACTGTGGCGGCACTTCGTACGTGAGATACTTGATCAACGACGCCGTGTTGCCCATCAAGACGTGCCAGGACGGCCCCGGCTTTTCATGCGAGATGTCGAAATACGAGTCTTATATCGAGCTGAGATTGCAGGGCAAGGACTACGAGACCCAGTGTGGCATTGAGCCCGGTGTGCCCTCCACGGTGTCCTTTTTGTGGGACTACAAGACCGGAAACTATACTGCTGCCGATATTGACAAGTAGGCGTGTCTGCTCGCAGATGGGAGCTGGGCTTCTGGATGTTTTGGATATGGATACCCACCTGGACTTCAGAATTGACGCTCCTAGAATTCATAATTGACACACTTAGACTAATAGACACCCTCTTGGAATTGAACATGAATACCAATCAACATTCATAATAGACGCCATCCCGACTTTATCATGGCCAATTAGTTGGGTCATAAGTCCGCTCGGGTTTTACGGTAGACACCAACCCAGCCTCCAGAATGGATACACCCTTATACTTGGTAATAGATACTCAAAAAGACCTCAAAGTATATACAGATCTGGTCTTCAAAACAGATACCAGCTCAGTCCTCTTAATCTGGATCTACTCAGACTTAATCATGAACGCTCACCGCCATTCCATGAGACACACTCGCTTCGACCCACTCAGTCTTCCATTGGATACCAGCGTAGACTTCACAGCTTGCAACCAAACCAAATTATTTAACGCCAGAAGTTCAGAAGATAGTGAATCAATGGTTCATGTGTTCGTTGTGCACTGATGAACGGTGTGCTCGGCACCTGGGTCGGTGCGCCTCAAAGCAATAGAACAGAACCTAAGGAAGAGATGCGGGCGAATATACTACTAGGTCAGATTTTGTACCCCCACAGATATTTATTACGAAACTATATAAAAAAGCAAAATACCTTAGCAACAGTTCTGGGCATGTACCTTTGCAACCTATCCAACAGCGGCGACAAAATGTTGGACCTCGCGCTGGCTCAAACTCGACTTCCCAATGAAGTATTCTGGTCTACCAGCAATACCCGCATTTCCAAGAAGAAGAGAGTCTGTCTTCAACCTGTACTTCCTTTAAGTTTAGATCGGCTCCTCTTGTGTCACAGTCTCGTCCTCCTCCACCACTTCTCCATCAGATGAATGTCTGACGACATATAAGGCATGGAAAACCCCAGGAAACCACAAAAGAAGGGTCAATAAGATGTTGATCTTGACCTTATTGTCGAGGTAGCCTTGGGCAATGTAGACTGCCACAGGGGGCATAAGAACAGCTGAAAGTTAGTACGAGTGAAGTAATAAAGGTGGGTATAATCCCCGGATAGTTCGCATACATATAGCAGCAGCAGAGAATTGCCTGGCATCAGCGTTCTCACTCATAATAGCAAGTTGATGTAGAAAGAGAGAAGTGAATTGAAGCCGGGTTTCTGGAGGGCTGCCCCGCCTTTTATAGTAGAGTGCGAGGCTGCAAATGGCCACAAAGCTGGTGTGAGCACTGTAGCAAGCCGAAAAAGAAAGAAAAAACAGCCTTGGCAGTTAAAGTAGACATCGCGCTAAAGACAATAATGCTGTTGGTCTATAATGCCGTGAGTATATAATGCTGTTGGTCTATACGAGCAGATGAACGCTCTTTGCTTTTACTCGTCAAGTTTCAGATCAGGTCGTGCAACAAGATTTGCAGCCATTTCGGAACAAGAATTTATACTCTTTGTTTCCCTTCCAAACTTTGACTGTTTCATAGAATGTGAGAATGTTCAACCGCCTTCGTATTGCTAGTGTTTGGATTACTGGCCAGTGGGACATTCAAAACAGTTTTACTTGGATCTAGGGGTTTCTTGTGTGCGGTGGCACTTCCACTGCTCCTTGACATCAAATCAATATTTATTGCAATAGAAACATTTGAGTAAGCTGGCTTCTCGTATACTACAATGTTGGAGTGTCGGGTATGCCAGGACCTGGGAAGAAGCGGCGGTCTCAGCGTGACAATTTGCGCTCTGCGTCCTTGCTCTTTTCCGAACGCTGTCTGTCAGCAACAGAGTCACGATTCAACATCGCCTCCAAATCACTCGAGTATGCGGCCTTGGTTTCGCTTGGGTCGTTGAGTGTCTTTACCACGCGGAAATAGTTTTCGTACCAGTTTCCATCGTAGACGCCGATGGCCAGGTTCAACAAGGTGTCTGGGATCTGGAAGGAGTCTGTCAATGGAATGGCCTGGTCCCTGACCTCCAAGCAGCTCTCCGGAATCAACTTGGAAGTGATGGATTTGCTCAAGTCGGGACTCAACACCAGGAAGCTGATGAACTCGCGGCCAAAGTTCTCCAACAAATGGGTCAAGAAATAGAGCCGGATCACCTTTGCCAACGCGTACAAGAGCCCGGGGGCCTGCACCTCTCCGATGGTGCCGATGAACGTCTCCAACAAATAGTGGTGGCAGCTCAACTTCGACAATAACACTCTCTCGTAAGAGACCACGTCCCAGCTATTCTTCTGCTCTGCCTTCTGCAAGGCCGACTCAGACACGCGCACTATCAAAACCTCCAAAGCCTTGAGAACCTGGGCAGGACTCAAGTCTGATTCTGTCGAGAGCACCCGTTCGGATCCAAGGCAGAGTTTGGCCCGGGTCAAGAACTCCAAGGAGCCCGAAATGCGGGCGTCTTTCCGGAGCACGTCGCTCACGTTCTTCAAGATCGACCGTCCGGCAGACATGCCAAGCACGTTGTTGTCTCCTTCCCACGTGCATTGCACCACCCAGTCGGCATAGGCTTTTCCAAACCCCGAGTAGGCCAGGTAGCCCAGGCCGCCGCACGCCTGCCTGGCCTCGGTGATGCACAGTTCGGCGAGCCATGTCAAGGTCGACTTCAACGCAGCAGAGTCAATGAATAGCGACTTCGTGTCGGCCAACGACCTGCGGATGGCAGCGTCGTCGTTGTTCTCCACCGCCTGCTCCAACTGCCGCACCACTCTTTCGTGCTGGCGCTCCAAGCGGTCCGTGCCCACGCCCGCCGCATAGGTCAAGGCCAAGTAGGGCATCAATCTCCGCTGGTGCAACGGGTAGTTGATCAACTGGGTCTCCTCGGATTTGCCGGTGTGGTCGCCCTTGAACTGGCGCCGGCCCACGGCGTAGCGTGTGGCCACGGTGATGAAGCGGGCGCAGATTCGATACGAGTCCGACGCCATGCCCACACGGCCTTGCAAAAGCGAGATGTAACTCAACTGCTCGAGCGGAGGAAGTGTCACGGAACCGTCGCGGCCTACCTGGCAGAACTTCTGCAACATGAAGAACCGTGGGATGCGCACGGACGAGAACTGGATCCAGCCGTTGTCCACGCCCTCACGCCCCATTTTCTGGCCAATGTCGCCAATCGCTACGCCGGGCATCAACTGGTGCCTGGAGTCGCGCAACGGCACCACAAACGTCTTCACGCCATAATCCTTTCCCTTGATGATGAGCCGGGCATAGACGGCCGAGTGTGTGGCCGAGTGCGCCGCGCCCCCAATCCACCATTTGGTAGCGCCGATGTGCGGTGTGTTGATGATGAACTCGTCCGAGGCCTCGTCGAAAACAGCCGTTGTTTCCACGCCCGCGGCGTTGGACCCGTGGCCCAACTCGGTCATGCCGAAGCAGCCCCACAACTGCTTCATGAACTTGGCCTCCTTTTCCAAACACCAGTACCGGAACTGTGCTTCCGTGCCGTTGCCTTTGATGCAATTGATGAAAAGCCCTAGGTTGACCGAGATCCGGATACCCAACGACGGGTCGTAAGCAGTCACGAGGTTCAAGCGGCGCCAGAAATCCGCATATGACTCCAGCTCCACGTACTGGGTCATGCGGGCAATGCGGGCCGTGGTCTGCTCTCTGTTTTCGGCCCGGGACAACTCATAGTCCGCATAACCAGGCGCCAAAAGTGGGTCCCGCTCCAAGGACTGGTAAAGCTCCATGATTTTATTGGCTTTTTTTGCGGTTCCTTCCACAACATTGAGCATGTCCGACGGGTCAAACATGGCCTTGGCCCTTTCCTCTATCATCAGAGCTGCGGGCGTAGGGCCAGGCAAGGTGCTTACAAGGGACCTTCCAGTGATGGGCATATTTGATATACGTTGGAAAGCAGAATATTTTTTTTGAGAACCAGGAAAGCTGAAGGTGATAGAATGGTTTTTTTTGGAGATTGCAAAGTTGGGAAATTCGTGTATTGCTGGCCAGTATTAGCTATATTTATACGGGGAGACGGCGGTGCCATGCAGGCCTGGCAATGTGGGGTAAGGCGCTACCCCAGATTCTGTAGTTGGTTTCTCGCAACGCTTTCCGGGGAAATGTTCAAACTTATCTCAGTGGGATGCCCCACCCGAATCGAAAACGTTAAAACCAATTTTGGCTCTCTCAATCTGGTTCTGAAATTGACTGAGGGACATGCCTCGGAATACTCCAAAGTCAGCTTTTCTACTGCTTTGCTCCTTTTCGGCTATGGCTGGGGATCTATTAACGTCAAAGACTTGAACCTGCAGCGGGGATAAAGAATGTTTAGGGGTGGACATTCAACAGAGAAAAATTCCGAACTATACACATGAACAAACTTCGTGTGGAAGCACACCCCATGGAAGCAGCTTGTTCTGGATTCATCGACAGGGCCTTGATAATTGCACAATGGCCCAGCCACCTGTCAGGAAAAGAAAGTCCTATTAGATCTCCCCTCCCATCCTATAGCTTTGGTACTCTGTCTTCTTTTACTCAACAGGGCTACATAGACGCATGAGTCTTTTCGTATACCAATCATAATCATTAATATCAAACCTAGCTGATTTACTTGGACAAGATCGAGGCAGCCTCCTCGGATTTCTCAAACCGATCTCTGACCTCAAGAGAAGGTCTGTTCAAGGCGAGCTCGAACTCCGCGCTGTACGGCGCCTTGGTGACGCTATGTGGGTTCAAGGTCTTCACTGTGCCAAAGTAGTTCTCGTAAATGTTACCGTCATACTTGCCAATGGAAGAGTTCAAGGCAAAGTCACTGAACTGGAAGGAGTCGGTATATGCAATGACATCCGGCCTAAGCTCCTTGCAGATCTGTGGCACGATCTTGTTAGTCAATTCGTTGAGAAGCTCAGGCGAGAGAATCGAGTGGCCCAAGAACTCACCGCTGAACTTCTCCACCACGTTGGCGGTCGCGTACAATTGGCCTAGCTTGAGCAAGTATGGGTTCATCTCCTTGTACTCGTTCTCGGAAATCCTCTTAACATACTCGCTCAAGAAGTACAAGTGAGCCTTCAACTTGGAGATAGCCAAGCTCGCAGCACCCACAGTATCGAAGTTGCCGTCGTTCTCAGTCACGACCTTCGCGCCCTGAATAGCGATTCTGGTGATCAACACCTCGATGGCACTCAAGGCTTTCTTGAGGTCCAAGACGTCGTCGGTAGACGTCAAGATTGTTTCCTTGGTGTTGAACTTCTTGGCGTCGTTCAAAAACGCAAGCGACGACTTCTGCTTCTTGCCCAGGTCCAACACGGCCATGACCGCGCGGATGATGGGCTTTCCGACCGACATTGCGAGCACTGAGTTGTCGCCCTCCCACGTACATTGCACGACCCAGTCGTTGTAGGCCTTCCCGAAGCCGTTGTAGGCCGAGTAGCCATGGCCACCACAGGACTGTCTGCACTGGTCAATGCAGTCTGCAGTCAACCAGGTGGCAGTGGACTTTGCGGACGCGGAGTCGATGAAAAGCGTCTTCATGTCCTCGATGGACTTCATGATGGCGCCCATGTCTTCTGCAGCCACGTTCTTGTCCAAGGTGTCCAAGGTCTCGGTGATGGTGTGGTCGATCTTCCACGCACCGACACTGAACACGTATGCCTGGGCCAAGTATGGCAACAATCTTCTCTGGTGTAAGGGGTAGTTGAGCAACTGCGTCTCCGAGCCATCGCCCTGCGAGGCCAGCTTGAACTGCCTTCTGCCCACAGCGTACCGGAGCGCAATGGTGGCGAAGCGCGCCGTCCACCGGTACGAGTCCATCACCATCTGCACTCTGCCGCCGAGCAACGCCGAGTACGACAACTGCTCCAAGGGAGGCATGGTCACGTCACCCTCGCGTGACACCTTGCAGAACTTCTGCAACATGAAGAAGCGCGGAATGCGCACGTGGGAGAACTGGATCCAGCCGTTGTCGATCCCGTCACGGCCCATCTTGGCACCAATGTCGCCCACCGTGACGCCCGGCATCACGTTGTGCGCCGAGTCGCGCAACGGCACCACGAACGTCTTCACGCCGTAATCTTCGCCGTCCACAATCAAGCGCGCGTACACGGCACAGTGCGTGGCCGAGTGGGCGGCGCCGCCAATCCACCATTTGGTAGCGCCGATGTGCGGCGTGTTGATGATGAACTGGTCCCTCTCCTTGTCAAACGTGGCGGTGGTTTCCAAGCCGGCCACGTTCAGCCCGTGGGCCAACTCGGTCATGCCGAAGCACCCGTAGAGGTTTTTCAAGAGCTCCGTGCCCTTGGTGGTGGACCAGTAGTTGCGCTGTTCCTCCGTGCCGTTGCCGCGGATGCAGCCGAGAAAGAGGCCCAAGTTGACGCCGATCCGCGTGCCCACCTGCGAGTCCACGAGGTTCAAAAGCGACGTGCGGGTGGTTTCCCACAACGGCGACTCGCCCATTTCAAGGTACTGGGCCACGCGGGCGATTCTGCGGGCGGTGATTTCGCGCTGCTGCGCCTTGGTGAGGTCGTAATAGCTGGCGTCGTTGCCCAAAATCGGGTCGCGTTCCAACTGTTGGATGATGGTTTTGAATGCCTCGGCATTTTCCTTCAGCGACTCCAAGAAATAGTGCATGGTTTCCGGATCAAAGCGGTTTTGCGACCTCTCATGCTGGATCGATGCCTGCGGGTTTGGCGCTGGCGCGGAGTCTATGGTGTTGTTTGCGACCGTCATATTTTTTTATTGGTGGTGTGTGTTTTGGGTTTCTGAGAAGAAAGATACTATGATAAAAGTGGAGTTAACCCAGGGTGCCGAGCTAGCGAAAAGTGAGGCGCGTGAAATGTGGGGATCGGGCCATATTTATATGGCAGCCCGACATGACGCTGTGCGCATTGTGGAGACCCGAGCGGCTAGCCGTGCCGAGGATCTGGCGGGCCGAGGACGCGGGCGGCTGGTCACGTGACCGCGCCGCGTGGCGCCATGCCTGGCAGCAGAGCCATGAGAGGGGAAGAAAATAGAGAAGCGAGCGAAAACTGCTATTTCAGGGGTTTTGTGTGACCATGTTCTAGAGGGTTTGGTTAGTTTCGGTAGTTTTGGGATTTTTAGGATTTTTGGAAGTTCGGGAGTTTGAGAGTTTGGGAGCTTGGATGGCGCGTGCGTGTTGAGTCTCGGCACATGGACTATGATCCAGAGCCGTGGCACCCATACCGTTTATCGTTGCTTGGTTTGTTCTTCTTCGTCTGTTAGGCTCATTTTTTTATTATATTGATTACGGTGATTCTCTCCCCGACTTCCCAAGAATTTCCTTTTCTGGGTGTTTTTTTTGGTGCTAACTGCTATCTCCACTATATGGCTCCAATGAGGAGACTGTGGGTCGGAGATGTTTTTTTTCGCAGCTGGTGGCCTGATTCCGATGTGGGGCATAAAAATGATACTGCCTGTTATGAGCGAACAAGACCGGAGAAACGCTGGAATTGTGTTTGACTGAATCACTTCAGCGTGCTGGGATCAACAAAAATCGAATCAACAAAATCGAGTCCACAAAAACAGAACCATCAAGGATCGAATCAACAAAACACCGAGGGTAGACATACTCACTCCTCGGACATATGCTCTTCGGCAATACTAAATGACACCCGAACCGCGACAAGTCGATATACCAAAGTATACAGTCCTCTGACTGCTTGCATTTTGACACGTCTTCGTACATTCTTTCTTGTATTTTCTTACTGTTGTGGCTTCACGCAGTACTGATCGTATGAGTATGCTATCATGTGCTAGTAGTCGCGCAATTTATATCAGCGATTCCCACTATGATCCGGAAAGCCATCAGATAAAAATGCGTATTCATAGCAGCTTATTATATGATGCTTCGTAGAACGAGAATCCCGAGAGAGCGTTCATGGCTGCAGCTTTCACACAGTTCCGTGGAGCCCGGCTATTAAAGCACATCTTCTTTTCTGACGGTAAGGGCCTGTGAAAACCCGACCACCCATGTCGCCACACCCGATAATGGTTCTCTCGCAATGTGAAGACATATTGCTTTCTCGTGAGACCCGTATTTCCTAGTAGAATCCGTATTTCTTCGTAAAACCCGTTTTTGCTTGCGGAATTCTTGTTTGTTTGTGGAATAAGTATTTTCCAATCACCTCTGTCATGCATCTGTCACCATCCTTAGACACGCCTTGAAATATGTGCTCGTGAAGCTTGGCTGAGTTCTCAGTAGCCCAAGCCACCCTGGTCAAAGGCCTCTAAATTTGACCATAGCTCTTGGTGAGAATCTGCGTCCCATCACATTCACGAGTTTGATTACTCTCATAAGTTTCTGCAAACTCAAACTGACTTTTGATACCACTTTCGCTTCTAATGGGAGGGCCGTGGCCAGCCAGAACAGCTGGTTTAAAGGTTTCTCGCCTGGCCATATATATGGGCGAGCTCCTCAGTAGCCTGAATTTACGACTTCATTCATCCTGCACCGCTTTTCTGCCAGGGGCCACTCTTTGGGTCGGTTCTGGGATATCCCTTCTTCTACAACGTATGGACCTGCATGCACTGCGCCTAACCGGAGATTTGGCCACAGATCAGAAAGGCGGCTTGGCGTCTACAAGGGCGGTGCCCAGATTTTAATTCATGTGATGTTTCCTTGAGTATGTACAGAAAGAGGGTGGTGGTTTTGCGCGATGTTGCTTGCTATGCTCCGTCTACAACTGAGGCACCAAGAATTCCATCAATGGAGACTGGATGAAAGCAACGCCAGCAGCAAAAAGAGCCACCTGCACGGCTGCAGTGAAGGCTGGAGCATTCTTGATCTGCTCGAATCTGGATGGTTCTTGCTTTGGGGCCATTTTTGGATATGTGGATGATTAAGAGACACCGGGCCTAGCTAACGCCCGTCAATGAATGATGAAAACTTTCGCGCGCACATGCAGGTCCGTTTGCCGTTGCGGGCCAGGATGAGTGGCCAGAAAACGATTGTGCAACCCAGAACTGGCCTGCAATTCATTTCATGCGTTTCGTTTGATTGTTGTCTATAGAGCGCAAATGGACTCCTTTGCTCATGAATCTTTTTATCGGGGTTCTGGAGACCCGATTTTTAAGTCAATATTTTGCGTAATGTCAAGAATTGTGAATAAGGGAAGAACTCTCATAAGAATTGAGGAATTGAGAACACAGCTTTCCCAGCAAGTGCCACAAACATAGCCCATATGAGCACAGCTCCCCACACTGCAAATTATAAACATGCTTGCTTCATAGATCGTTCCGACCGGCTCGCCGTAAACTACCGGAACTGGCAGAAATAGAGGCACTCCACCACTGGAGCATCCCAAGCAGCCATCGAGAGCACTGCATACTGCCCGGGCCCAGCCGCGAGCTTGGTGATCTGAAAACACACGGTTCTACATTCTTACTCCATCTTTGTATTCAGCAAAAAAGCAAACATGGCCGCTTTGAACAAGGACGTGGACGTAGGGGTCACTGAAAGCACCACTTTCTCGATCGCAGGCAAGCAGATCAAGTTCAACAGCGCCGAAGACATCGCACCGTATGTTCAGCAATTGGCTGCGCAAGATGGGGTCCGCAAAATCGATATCAGCGGTAACACCATCGGAATCGACGCCTCGGAGGTGTTCGCCGCGGCCATCTTGAAACACAAAACCACCCTTGTAGAGGTAGACTTCTCCGACATATACACGGGCAGATTGAACACGGAGATTCCCCAGTCGTTGCAACATTTGTTGCCTGCACTCTTGCAATGTGCCGACTTGAAGGTGGTGAATTTGAGCGACAACGCGTTTGGCTTGCAGACAATCGACCCGATCGAGGAGTACCTCGCGAAGGCGGTTTCCGTAGAGCACTTGATACTTTCCAACAATGGCATGGGGCCATTTGCCGGTGCGCGGATCGGCAAGTCTTTGTTCCAGTTGTCCTTGGCGAAGAAACAACAAAAGTACCCGTCATTGAAGACTTTCATTTGCGGCAGAAACCGCTTGGAAAACGGCTCCATCAACTACTTGGCCATCGGCTTGCGGGCACACGAACACTTGCACACGGTCAGATTGTACCAGAACGGAATCCGCCCGGCCGGAATCGAGAAGTTGATTTTGCAAGGTTTGGCCCGGAACAGCCACTTACAAGTGCTCGACTTACAGGACAACACGCTCACCACGCGTGCCGCCATCGCCTTGGCCGAGCTGCTCAGTGCATGGGATTCTTTGGTTGAGTTGAACTTGAACGACTGTTTGCTCAAGCCCAAAGGCTCGCTTGCTTTGGCCGACCATCTTGCCAACGGCAGTGTGAAAAGCAAGTTCGAGACATTGAAGTTGCAATACAACGAGTTGGAGGCAGACGCGTTGAAGCGCTTGGTGCGCGCCGTCTCGGAGAAGTTGCCGCACTTGAAAACCTTGGAGTTGAACGGAAACAGATTTGACGAGGAGGCCGAGGAAATCGATGCCTTCAACTCTGTATTTGAAGCCAGGGGCCATGGCGAGCTTGATGAGTTAGACGAGTTGGAGGAGTTGGATAGTGACGAGGAGAACGAAGATGATGACGAAGACGACGAGGACACCTTTGACGGCGCTGCTGCGGATTTGAACCAGCTAGAGGCCGAGTTGGCCGGCTTCTCTGTCGAAGATAAAGACTCGACCGTTGACTCTATCGCTGATGAGTTGGCTGGCACTCACTTGAAGTAAATGTGATGATGTGTGGACTTCCGTATGGATTAATGCACGCATCTTATATGTGCTCTATATGAAATAAAAAATGTACGGGATTTCAGCACAATCTGGGTTAGTTGCTGGGGATCTTTGCTATAGTCACTGGCAACTTGAGCTCGATCATCTCACCTGTAGATATCTTGATGAGAAGCCGGAGATAATACATTCGAGCCAAGCTGCAGTTCTGGAAACTGGGCACCAAACAAAACTCATCGACAGATGAATAGTCCGCGGATATGTTCTTGGTACTTGGTGACTTCTTTTGTGCCTTTGAGGCATCCACAACCAAGGAAAACTCCTTGCAGAATATTCCATCTCTGCTCTCCATCTCAATGGCCGGTTGAGTTTCTAAATCTTTTACAGATCCATCCGTCTCAATAATGAAGGCATTTCTCAAACTCAAATGGTTGGTTTTAGATTCGACCGCCGCCAAAGCACACACGTCTTCAAGTAATGACTTCTCTACTTTGAAGTCTTTTGAGCCGATTTCTTTCAAGGCCGAGTAGAACTCCAGTGAAAACTTCTTAAAAGGCTTTTGCACAATATTCTCAAAATTGTCCGTCAGTTTGAAGTCAACAATCTTGCAGGACTTATTTTGGAATAGGTGATCATGTGTGATCTCAACAGGAACTGGGAACTTTCCTGCTTTCATCGTAAAGACCACTAACTCGGGAACAATGTTGGAGATATAAGGAGCTTTGGCTCCTTGCAAGCAATCGGCCGGTTGAAAGCTAATTTTGATTGGTGCCTCTAGTTTCCACAAATTCTTGTTTTCCGAAGCATTCTTGAAACGTCTAGGCGACATATAGTTCAAGATATAATCTGTTTTTGGGCTTGAAATCTGAAACATTCCCTGGTATTTGACTGCACCCAAAAGCCTTTTTTTAATGATAGGAATGGAGATTAGGTAATCTTTTGGCTTGATTATCTCGGAGTCAATCCTTTTGGAAAGATCGTCGAGACGCGTATACAAATGCCGAGTTTTGAGGGCATTGGATACTGCGTCACCTGAGTTTGCTATCGAATTATTTGCCGGCAAGATATTTGTAACAGGCTTTCCCTCAGCCAAAAGTTTGCGCATCTGGGCGCCAAGCTCAAGCTTCTCTTGAATCCTTCCAAAAAGGTTGTCATATAAGATTCTGGCTGTTTCTGCATTCATATGCTTTTCGGCACTGCTGAGGACTAAGGATTCCTGAACTACCCGAATAAAGGAGCGAGACTCTCTGAAAATAATAAACTCGTCACCTGCTGCATCGATCAATTTGGTGTCCAAGTCAAACTTGTCATTCACTTTGAAATCTGATGCTTTACCGATAAAACGAGCCAACACACTATAATTTGTGGAGGTGTCGATAAATGAGAAATCATTCGACGTTTCCCAGAGGTTACCCATCAAGCGCTTTTCTTTTTCACTGAGCCCTAAAGTTGGCGGTAAGGCCGTGTGACTGGGTAAGTTATGATTATTGCACTCTGTGTCCAACAATCGCTCCGGAATCTTGAATGTGAAAAATCGTTTGTACAAGACCCCAGGCTCCAATTCTCGGCCAGCGATACGTAATTTTGCCAGATCAACTGGGTCAATGAGTCCGAGGCATGTAGTTTGACCATCGTTTTTCTCAGATAGCAAACGGTCGATTCTGGACTGGTTCCATGAGGCAGCAAAGTCGTACATTTCCAAATACTTCCTGACCTTTATTTTTTCTTTCTTCGGCGTGTGGCCCTTGTCTGTGACAGTTAGATTTCCCTCAAAAAGCACGTAGAACATATTGAAGGGAAGTGGGAAAGAACAGTTGTTCTTGATAAGAATGTAACCATTTAAATAATCACCCTGCTTGTACTCAAATTGCAGTGGATCTATGTGTTTTGGGACCACTCCAGACTGGCCCACATCTTCCGTGAAGTGAACAGAAAGCTCGACGTTTTGCGTGTAAGAATTATCAGAGGAAGAGTAATTTCTCAAGTTGTCTATGTTATCCAAAATCGTTTCTCTCCAAGTATGTGTGGATTCATCGGCAACAATAAGACTAGGGCTGGATGTCGACAGAACGGTGTCTGCCACATCAAGGTTGAGACGGTTTTCATATGATGTTGCCGGAGTAGTTTCTGTGTTAGCATCGCTGGAGAGATAAGAGGGTGAATATGATGATTCATGCACTGACGCTGCTTCTCCATATTGTGGGGGATCCTGGCCGCCGTTAAACGTGTTCTGGTACATATCATAAGAAGGAAGGATAGACCACACAGGGTCCGTCTTTTGAGCTGCCTTAGGTTCCATGACCGAATGTGCAGATAATTGAGGACAATGATGACTTGAGATTTGTTTATCCAGTCAATCTTTTCGACAGCTGTGTTCTTGGTGGGGCAATTCCTAAAAGAACTTTAATAAGATCTGGATGGAAGGAACTAAACAACGAAAGCAAGGGGCCAGAACACAGTTGTTCGACTACCTCAGGTTTTTCCGGGTTCTCTTATGTAATTATATGTGCCAAAGATATAAGGAGCGAGTGGCACATATTTTATACTTCTTTCACCCATTGGATGACTCAAGACAATACGAATGCGTCTCGGCCGCTCTATCATCTTGCGTCCCATATGCAGAGATGCAGCACAAATCTGGAAAGCTTGAGAGGATAACACAGGCTATTGGAGTAAACGGGACCAGCTAGTCATACATACGTAAACTTCCAACTAATTGGAGCAATCATGTAGGAGTTTTTAGCTCATCATGAGATCAAAAAAAGATGTGGGTAATCTCTACGGATCATTCTTCGACAATCAATGCAGAACACGCGGGGCCGCCAAATGACGCGGCTCTCCTGCATTCGAATAAAAGCGAGCGGCAGTTGCCCGAAAGGGGTTTTGAATATGACAGACGAAGATCTGTATATTTGAGAGACATGCCAGCTCCTCATTCTATACTTTAATGGTATTTGTGAAAATAGGGTTAGACAACGGGACAGCTAAGGCACCTGAATTTTGAGTCTAAATTTGCCGATAAGGTACATCCGCTCGTCCATGTGAATGTTCAAAATTTCAAGCAACATCAGGACCTCTTCTATCTCGCACCCCCACCACGAGACATTCTGCGGCCTTCCATTCTCCAGGCATTACGAGACTTGTGGGTAGTTCTCATCCGAAGCCAATCAACTCATTCAACCAATTGTGTGAAATTGGCTGGATATATTTGAAAACTAATTTTTAGCCTAGCAAAGCATCTCTATCTTGGATATTACATATATAAAGGGGCATCGGTCTTGGAAGCTGTTTGGGTCTTGCAAAAATAATGGAAACAATATTTCTTTTGACTAGGCTCTATGACTAATAACGGAAATGCACAGTCGTGATATTTTATTTTGGAAATACACCAATAGAACTATGTCTAAACAGAGTCTGAGAGTCCACGGATACGTATTTTCAAATCTCAGGAATTATAAATATATTACTGATACTCTAGGATATACAGAGTCATCAAGTACCAGCAAAAGGTATTAGATTGCATGAATGTCGAACCGTACAGATATCGATGTCCGAGTATGACTCTTAATCTGGTAACACAAGAAAACCGTCGGAACTTGCAAAAGAGCCATAAATAAAGTTATCGCCCAAACTTTTTGAGCTCCAAGTACCGAAGCCATGGATAGACCACCCCACTGAATCCCATACAAAGCCACATGGCAATATCTCCACCATATTCGCCACCAACTTTCCTGGCCAAAGGCCCCACCCAGTATGTTTGGGACATTCCTACAGCAGCCCCAGCAGCGCCACAAAGAAACGCCACGGTGGCAGCAAAGCCCTGCGTGAGCTTTCCTTGCGTGTTCCATATAAGGAAGTTGTAGTTGCAGTTTTCGCCGCCACTTAAGGACGAGGTGTCGGAGTCCGTGTCTTCGAATTCTTTGGTGTACAAATGCTTCATTCGCTTCGTGCGGAAGATAGTGTTTTCTTCCAAGAGAAGAAAAAAATAGATGGAAATCCAGTACCCAACCATAGGCAAGAAGTTGCCCAAAATCGTGGCGAACTTGTACCGGCCAATGATCGACAACGCCAAGTACAAACCGGTCATGAGAAGCGACCAGAGCCATCTGGGGACCCGGGCCAAGGGGAGACCAATGATTTGCATGCCAAATACCGCCAGGTACGTGTTGATGATGTTGTTGGAGATCAACGAAAGGAAAATAAGCACTAACAAGAATTTCCCCCCGGCACCCCAGGGCTCGAAAACAGCAGCCAAGAGCCCTCCCATACCCAACGTGTCGTAAGCTTCTGCCCATGGCGTGTAGTTCATGGCAATGTTACCGATCAAAAGAGCGACGATTCCCACAAACGACGTTGGAAGGAAGATGCCAAAAAATGTCAATGCAAAAACCTTTAGATCGGGCGTGTCCTGCGGAAACAAAATGTAGTAGTCCGCAGCAATAGAGCCCCAGGTCGAGGTCGTTGAGAAGCACAAGGCAAAAAACGAAATGGCGTTTCCCCGTATCGTGGCCGAGTCTTCTCCCACTGCGTCGGCTAGCGATAAGTAGTGGTACTTGTTTGCCAATACGATATACAACATCATGAACGCAGTCATCACAGGAACAGAGAGAAGTGCCTCGACCTTGAGCAAGGGCCTGATTCCGCCGATCGAAATGCACAAAGACACTACGGCGATAATCACAATGGACACCACCAACAGCACCTTGCCGTCGCTCACAGAGTTCAAGATTTGTCCGCCCACAATGCAATTGACCACAGACCAGCCCATGACACCCACTATGCTGACTATGGCCACCAACTTCACCATCCACCAGCCGAAAAGAAAACGCGCTGTGACCATTTGCCGGCACCCCGACCGGGGGCCCATGAGGGAGCAATAGGCCGCCACCAAACAGCCAAAGAACTGGCCCAACATTCCGGTGATCATGGATTTCTTGAGCCCGAGCCCAAACAATAACGGCCCGAGGTAAAACACCGACATCGATGAAAGACCGCCGCACGCAGAAAACCAAAGGCCGATCACGGTTATGAGCTGCTTGGCCTTATTGGTGGACCGCCTATAGGGCGAGACTCTTTCTATTCCAGTGGCTTCCACTCCTATGGAATCCAAAATGTCGCTCAATTTTTTAATAAACATGTACGGTTTAATTTCGTCCTTCTCTTCCACAGTCCTGCTGGACTCATGAATGACCAGGTCACCTGTCTTTTCTTGTTTCGACATGACCTCAAATGTACAAACAGCGGAGCCGAAATAGAGAAAGGCGGTATTTGAAGATTTTCTTTTATAAAGATGCCTTGGTTGGGCTAGACTTGAAGAAAAGAAGGTTCACTAGAGATTGCAAGCCCTGGCCAATGACTCTTATTTCAACCTGACTCGGTCATCCGGTGCAGGAAAACCCGAACCCGATGAGCTGCACCTCGGGGATAAGACGAGCAGCCGCGTCTGGAATGTGGTTCCGCGAGATCAACTGAGTTTGTCAAAAGACAGCATTTCTTTATACGGTTGAATATATTCTTCTGGATTTTTTGCATGTGAACTTAAACTAAGATCCTGATTCATACAGAAAAAATTATTATCCTTTAAAAAAAGAAAGCCCGATGCGGGGCTCGAACCCGCAACCTTTTGATTGACCTTATTGAGATTAAGAGTCAAATGCTCTACCGATTGAGCTAACCAGGCTGATATATTTTGTTGGAGAGATAGAAAAATTTACAAAGCAAGATTAATTTACAACCAGTTACATGCCTTGTCTTATCAGACAATGTTTATCGAGACAGATCTTTCATCGGATTATTTTTGCATATTTGATGGGTTGCACTATGGTCACGGGGTCTGAGGAAAAAATAAACTATGGGACGATACGTAGCTGGGAGCTGTTTAAAGGTTTTTATATATATTCGTTATATAGTTTTGCCCCTTTAATCAGATGAATCTACCAAAAAAAAAATAAAATAAAAAGATGACATTTAGTTAGTATCATTCAAGTGGTTGACGTCGGTATTGGGAAGACGTCTTTTTCTTGGGGGGGGGGGATCACATACTTCGGAAAGCTTTCGTGAATTGGTGCTCGCGCATTATTATCTGAGCCAATGCTGAATCTAATATATGTGTTTTTGGTATAGTTTTTTGTTAGTGGTGAGGTCTTACACCCCTCCAATGACACCCTATAGTATGGTGTTTCTTCAAAAAAGAAAAGAGAGCTTGTTTGGGCTCGAATTAAGCTTCTTAAATCCTCTCCAGCCACCTGAGTTTGCTGAAGTGTCTACTACAGGAGACCCATCCTAGGAGTCGACGACGTAATATCCAATGCGCAAACAGATACGGGCCATGAGGACCGTCCTGGCAGTGACTAACGGAAGGGGACGGGCCGAGCTAAGACACTTGTAATGTATATGAGGGCTCTTTGAAGGTTTTCAATATAATATTTGTATATTTTTGCTTCTATAATCAGATGCATCTACCGAAAAAATAATAAAAAAACCTATAAGAGGGACAGCCCACGCCATGACTAAAATGAACGGAGAAGGGCCGCACTTCTATCGCATAGTTTTCAGCTCATAGTGGTATATGCGATGTTACGCTGTTTTAAAACTGCCAGCGGCTAATATGTATGTTTTTTAAAAAAACCTTTGTATTAGCGATGTGGCTGATTGAACAGGGTTTTGGAGCTTTTAATGGTATTTCATAGGCTTTATCATTTGCTTAGATGGCCCTGACGGAAAGATCCAAAAACAAGCCTGGTTCGAATTGCCTACAACTAAACATCTACCTACTTGATTGGTTTCAAAATGCCATATCCCACTCAAACGTGAGTTTTTTAATAAACAAAACTGAATAAATTAGAACACAGAGTGGTCTGTAGAGTAAGAGAAGAGTGAATACGAGTACGCTTTTGGTGATACTGTGATGGTTATAGGTCGTCAATGTCCTCGCTTTCCTTGTTTCATCTGTATATATTTTGAATTAAGTATTTGACCACTGATAATCCTCCACCTTTTGTGAACTTTCAGGGAACTTGAGACATCTCTCTACTACCCAGAGTAAACGGGCATGAAGACGGATGTTTTGGACACAAGAGCTAAAGCCATACGTACGGAGAGCTTGTTTTGCTTGTTTGTTTTTGATGAGTCAAACTCTTTTCGGGGAATATTCTTGTTGCTCGGTAACGTGATGAATACATTGAGCTGTCTATCTTGTCATTGTGGGATCGCTGGCTGGGAAGATGCGACGTGTGACTTTACGATTACAAGACGCTCAAACAAAATTGCTGGATTGTCTTTCCGATAGGAGACTTATGATGACTAAAAACTCTAAAGAAAGAACCCTTTCTCATTCCATGAACAGTATTAAAGTTCTGTCGGGAACAAATGCTAATGAACGGAACATAACTGTGGTGTGTTTGAACAAGCTTTCTTTTTGTATAATTGTCAATTCATTGTTTTCCAGAACATATGAAGTTTCAAGGAAGTCGTGTACGCCGTGTCTTGTCTCTAGACTGCTACCGCAGTCTATCCACCATAAAATCGTATCACCATATTGAACTTGTGTGACCAACCCTGGGAGCAGCCGGAATCTTCTTTAAGAAGAACATAGTGTTTCCTTCACAAATTTACGAAAGATAAAAGGAAATAGTTCCTTACTCCTTTAGAAGCGCATCCAAGGTTTCGCTGTCAAACATATTGCTTCCCGACTGAAGCGTTTTGGCCAACAAAACAATCGAATTGTTGGTGAAATCTGGTTTTTTGCGGAGCTGGTCAAGATCGTCAGAAAAGGTGGTGGCCATGTAGGCCAAATACTTATTCTCCAATTCCTGTCTATCTTTCTGCACGGTCTCCTTCGCGTCCGCTAGCGACTGGTTCTGGGTAGATGTGAATTTGATACTGTCGACTTGTTGCTGGATTTCCTTTGAAAGCTGCAAGTGCTCGAGTTCGTCTTTTGTTTCCGTGTCGGAGGTGACGTCCATATCGTCAATGGAAACTTGTTGCTGTTGTTTCTCTACCAGCTCAGTTTGCTTCAGCTTGGGGCTGGCATCGTTGTCTGAAGAGCTGCTAGAATCCGAGTCGGAGTCCGAGGAGAAATCCTCAGTTCTTCTCTTCTTCCGTCTTCTGTTTTTCGTCTGTTTTGTGTGCACGGAAGCTGGAGCCATTGTTTAACGAGGTCAAGGTATGGCGATGAGCTGATGCGAAAAGCGGCTTTGGAGAACGTGAAGCAGGGAGTGCACAGTGGGCCCCATGTCCGCTAGATCCTGGCTGCGAAATACCCAAGGTATGACAGCCGATGTA
Organism: Metschnikowia bicuspidata var. bicuspidata NRRL YB-4993; assembly: GCF_001664035.1. NCBI lineage: Eukaryota > Fungi > Ascomycota > Pichiomycetes > Serinales > Metschnikowiaceae > Metschnikowia > Metschnikowia bicuspidata. Next base: position 35,575 of record NW_017387735.1, on the reverse strand, counting down.
TGAGGTCCTAAAATTTTAATTATCTTAGAAAAATAGAAGACATTACTCTCACAATGTTTCATCTTTGGTGCGAGAATTGGAAATTGTTGCAAAAGCACGACATTGAATGCCAGTACGCCGAGTCCTGGCCCGGCTTCAAGCTATAGCCTGCAACATCAGTTATTACCAAGTGTCCAAACATCAACGCCAAATATTGAAAAGAGAAAAGAAACAAAATACAGAAAGTGGAGGTGGCGATGTGATGCGTCAACATCTATTCCTTCTTGGGCTTTTTTGCCGCATCGCTCACCGGCTTGGCCTTTCTTTTTTTGACCATCGAGGACAAGTCGTTCACTGTAGGCTTTTCCGCCGTTTCGGTGAATGCACGTGCGGCCCCAGAGCCAGCCACAGCCTCGCCCAAAAGACCCTTGATGATGTCCAACTGCTCGGCCTCGACCTCCTTCTCGGGGTCCTTCTGGAGTTCTTTGTGCCTCTCTTCCAAATCACGGAGCAAGCCCGCGTTTTCAGTCTTTTTCGTATCGTCCAAGTCGGGCTGGTTCTCTGCCTGGGCCTTAACCACTGCGATTGCCAGTCTCACGTGACCGGCGGCCTTGGATCTCAGGTCCGGGTCCTCAATGCAGAATTCAAGGGCCAACGACAACTTGTAGTGGGACTCCGAGATCCACGAGGACGTGGTCCCGCTGTACAATTTCTTGCGCAATTCTAGACAGGCCTCCAAGTCCGTCGCTGCCTGCAGAAAGTTCTCGGTCTCCAATGACACTTCGCCAAGAAGGTCGTAGGTTTCGGACAATTTCTTGATGGTCTCGACATATTTATTGGATGGCTCCGCGTCATCAGAGACCAAATATGGCGGCTGCAAATCCGCGGCGTTTTGCGCCGAATCCTCCACGACTTTCTCCAACAATGCCCGCGTGAGGTCGAGGATATCCCAAGCTGCCTCGAAATCCGACTGCTCTTCTTCGGGAGCACCTTCCTCATCGTCCGAGTTGTCGGCGTTGCCTGCCTCGCCGGCGGTTTCTGTGTCAGAATCCCCGTCTTCTTCGGCCAGGGGCACGTGATCCTCTTCCTCGTCGTCCATGTCCCCTTCAGCCGTGCCTTCGTGGAACTGAAATCCGCTCTCATCCTCGTCATCCTGGTTTTCTGCCAGGCCACTTGATTGATCTTCCGATCTGCTCACCGTACTCACACCACCCAATACGCCAGATTTGGCCACGCCGTTCTGGAAGAGGGCTTTTCCGTAGAGTAAAAGAAGGTCCGGGTCGTCCCGTGAGTGCTCCTCATTGAATGCAGCACACGCGTCGGCATAGCTGGTGGCGGCCTGTTCATAGTCTTTGCTAGAGTACAATTTGGCACCCTGGGTGATGAATCTGGTGACGGTGTCTGAATACATTAAGCGATTCGTGAAGTCGTTAGATGGGGCGAGTCGATACGCGTACATTTGCGCTAACGAAACGCGCGTTTTTTCATGCCGCACCCGGCTGTTCATTGCAATAATGGGCTGGGAGGAGGAATTTGCAATAGGCCGCTTCTTTGAAAGTTAGTGCTGTTTTGTCTTCTTTGCATAATGCATTGAGCTGCTGCAAATTTTCAGAAGTTATGTAGGTACGTGTGAAAAATAGCGGGCCTATTCTGTGGGCAGCCTTCCTTAGTGCCCCAAGGCTTGGCTCCCTTCACTGCGGCTTATGCATTTGAGAACGCCGATTTCACTGATAAGAAGGCTTTCTGTCTCCACAAAAAGAACAGCAAAGAAATCACGCACATCTTCTTCACAAAGACCCTGTGAGCTTGCAATTGACAGAGAGTTCAATAGCCATAATAACAAGATCCTTTCTGTTTTCTCAATTGCTGCAAATAAGAGCAAAATACTCGGAGCCACTCGCAGTACCATGTCACAAAAATACTTTCCTCTTGATACAAGGGTGGACTTGCCTGTATCAGACACCGAGATATATCCCAAGGAGTCTTTCCAGCTATACGACTTTCATCTGAAATCCTATCTTGATGATTTGAGCCCGGATGAAAACTTCCAGTTTAATGCAAGGCCATGCACACAGCATCTGCTCAACCAGGAGCCATTTGACTTCCACCAGTTTGTGCCGTATCAACTTCAGTTGGAAAAAAGCGGTCTTTTTCCCGAGTTCTACTTCCACTTCAGAAGAGCTTTTGCGGCCATGTCGATCGAAAACAGAGCATACTGCTCCACAAGCTTGGAGATATTCAAATCGTTCTTCATTGGGTCAGCGCCTGATATCCAGAGTTCAATAGTGAGGGTGGAGAACGATTATGAGCTGAAGTTCAGAAAGTGCCTTGGTCCAGAGCTACTCAAAGAATTCTCGTCATGGTATCTCACTCGATCTTGCGTGGAAACACGATTTCGTGAGAAATTGCGTGAGAACGTGGATCTTATATCGTATTCTCACAGAGTAAATGAGTTGACCAGCAGGGCCCGAGACTACGAAGTTTTGCCTTTGGTAGACTTCCTCATGGCATACGAGCATTCCGAAAGCTCGATCTGGCACCATGTATTGATTGCCTTTTCTAACGACACTCAATCAGAAAAAAGGATCCAGTACTTAAACACCAAAGCAGTGGAATGGAAGAACGTCGACATTTCCCTCACACGTCAGATTCAGGGGTTTGTCAGTGACCTCAGAGAAGAAGACATTCAGAACTCGGATCCCGATGCCTGTCTCGTATTCACTTTCTGCGTGTGTCTGGTCATTGTGTTTTTTATGATTGTAGTTATGGCAAGAAGTTAGAGGTCTACAGAGTCATACGGGATATGGAAAACAAAAGCAAAGTAGGTGTCATGCGTAAGAACAAGAAAAAACCGACGATCCTCGAGCTATGTCGACATCATTCAGCAAGACTCAAAGGGCCCTGCGAATCCATGTAGCAACTTGGTTGCGAACACCATGAGTAGCAAAGGATTCCCGAGTCTTCTTGACAGTTTCTACTCATTTGATCAATTTCTGACATCAAATTTTTTTGCCAATCCAGTTCATGCGAATGTCTGATTTGGCACTATATACTGGTCGCTTATGTCGAGGGACCTGTTTCTTGCTGCACTGCCCGCGAGTCGGCTGATAATCACATCGCCGAATACAGCCTCGATAGTATGAGATATGTGCTAATCAGGGAAAAGGGAGGGAAGAGCGTTTTGGAAACGGGACACTCCCAACAGGCCGGCTGAAGTTCGACAATGCAGAGAGCTCGAGGTGAAGCCAATATAGCGCCGTCACGTGACGCACGATACCTTCATGTATCATTATCTAACGAGTTGGCCAGCACAACTTCTCCTGTTTGAACATAGTCTACATCAACACAACAAATACATACTTGCCGCAGCCTTTCAATTAGTGCAGTCATTACACGATCTCAATCTTCTAGCAACTCATACTTTCTGCCCGCTATTTCCGAACCGGAAACACATGCTACTATGAGCGGAGTAAACAGGTCTTTGAGACGCAAGCCTCCTCCTCCAGTTGAAGCAACTTCCCCCCAATTTTTGTCTGCTCCTACTGCAGACGAAATAGACTTACCCCTGGTACTGCCATTGATGCCTGATCCACATGCGTCGCCTTTTCTGCTTCCGTACAGAACCGAGAAAAGACAGCCGCCGATTCTGCTCACCATGAACGCTGATCTCTCGTATGACTCGACCTACGGCCACGACAATGAAGAGCATGCAGATTTTGCCGACTACGCCGAGGATCTGCTTTTGTCGTACGAAAGCCCGCGGCTCAAGGGTCCGCAAGTCTTGACTCTCGGGGAGATTGACCTGGACTTCCTGTCGTCCGTTCCCCTGCCCATAAAGAGCAATTTACTTGCTGTCAGCGAGCCGTCAAGCCCTTTGTTTTTGAGTAAAGCACCGGAATTTCTTTCGCCACCCAACAGCGGTGCACAGGCCAATCACGACAGTCTGAAACACAGCCTTGCGGGCAACCAGCTATCAGAGAGAAGAGCGTCGTACCGCCTGCGGAGGTTCCAGAACCTTCTGCAAAGAGGCACGTCGCCCCTAAGAATACTCGAGTCGGATGAAGAGGTTCTGCATGAGTCGCTGGCCCAGCGCATGGCGCCGCTATATTCGGGCGCAACCCACACCCCTCTGCCCAAGAGCTTACCATACCCTGTTTCGGATGCATACTCTTCGGACCAGGACTCCGATGAAAGTGCGGCGAACGATACTTTCGAAGGGATTTCCGGCCGCAGACACCCACTGCGAACGACGCCCACGCGGATCCCATCGTTGGTGGCCAAAGACTCGATGAAAATGCTGGCTCACGCCTCGGCTGCACATAACACCAGTCCACCAGACTTCCGGTTTCTTCGAAACTCGCCGCCAAGACTTGGGAACCTGCCGTCCACGCTGCCTGAACTGCTGTCGCGCCACCATATCTCTTCTCCGCTGAGCTCTCCCCCACGCACTTCCATCAACAGGCGCCTGCTGCAAATGTACTCAGGAATCGTCAGTGATTCCCGCAGCAGCCGGTCGCCCTCGCCGAAAAAGCACGCCGGATCTTCCAAGGCTCCGAAATCGGCGCTTTATCCCTACGAGGAAGACTACCTGGACGTGTTTGCAGACTACTACAACCAGGAACGCGTGCCCCGGTGGAGCTTGATTGAAAACGACGGGTTCGACTACTACGATGACTCGTTCATCATGCCGCCGGACACCAGCCAGTTTGACTACACGATTCTTCCCGAGCTCCCGAAATGGCTGGACGAGTCGCTCGATAAATCCATCCTCTCGCCGCCTCTTAAGCCCACACTCACGCTTCGCAGGAAAAACGATGCACTTCCCCCTGTACCACTAGACTTACCTCTGCTTCCATTCCTGCCTGCGGCCCTCTCGGCATTTCATTTTGCCACATGCACCAACGTATGGTCGCTCAGTGGCATATACCTGTGGTGCCTCCAACTAAACGGATGGATACATAAGCAACCGCTCTCAGTGAAGGAACTCCGAAAGGTCCTCATGCGGCTTATTGCGTTTCACAAACAGGACGTACCAATTGACTTGATCAGCAGGAATGTCACCCAGATAATAGACGCGTTCACCGACGAAAACATACTTGTTTTCGAGCCCACTACAGAACCAGATGATAATCCAAAAAATAGACACATCCGCTTTGTCGAAAACGGCTTCACCAGTGGGGTCTTGGTAGACCTCACCTCATGCTATTGTGTCGACGAAGACCACAAGCTGACAGAGCGCAGAAACCTTGCCTTAAAGTGCTACTCCTCCCAGTGCCTGATTAACAAAACAATTGAGCATGAAAATCAAATGCGCACGACCAACATTAAGGAGTTGGTTCTCGGCAATGATTGGGCAAGCCATTGGAAACTTGCAGCTCAAGACATGGCCATTGATCTTTCTGAATCAAAGAGACAGTCGTTTCTTTTTGATTTGATAAAGTTCGAGCAAAATTTCATACTAAGAGCCGAATGCTTCACAGACATTGCTGGCCCTGAATTCATAAAGCTAGCGAAGCTCATGATGGGCACGAGCTCCATCAGCTCAATGAAAGAATTTGAAGATAAAGTACTTCTCTCCGCCAAGCAACTTCTCTCAATACATCGTGTGTCTCTTTACGAGCCGTTGTTGAAAATACTTGTTTCGGATGGAAAATTTATCAAAAATCTTAATGGAATGGCTGCGCTTTACAAAGCGTGGGCTCAAGAAGCTAGGGCTCCGCTTTTAGCTTATATTAGCGCCATGCCCATGATCGAGGATCTTCTTTCAAATGCGGCATTGAGAAAATGGGATGAGCTAATAAGATCGCATCCCAGAATGAAGGAGTTGCAAGTGAATGGAAATTTACTTCTAATGAGCACATTCAATTCCAGGTATCAACAACTTCCGCTCCAACTCTTAGACGTGAGAAAGTTTTTTGACGAGGAAGACGAGGAATATGTCTCATTATCTCGCGCGATAGATGCAATCCGTCACCTTGGCAATAAAGTAAACGAAATGAAGGTTCATTCGGACAATGTGCACGCACTCAGATTGGTGGAAAAGCAGCTCACGTGGAAGTCAAATATACCCCAGCCTCGTCTCAACCTCAAGTCCTCCCGGCGAAAGTTCTTCTTCCGGGGAGATTTGATTCGCAAAGGTGACTTGAAAATCAATTCTCATTCTGCACATGTGATAGTGCTAGACAACTATCTTCTTATAACCGAAAAGCAGCGTACGCAAAAAATGAACACTTACAAGGTTACAGAGACGCCAGTACCGTTGGATTATCTTATTGTTGAAAATCGAGAAAAAGAAACCAATGTTCTTTCGGTAAAACCATCATCTACGCAGGCGTCGGCGAACATGATGAATGGAGTTAACGAGGAGGTGTCGTCATACCCTTTCAAAATACGCTACGCTGGACGTGGCAAAGGTGAGAACCACACTTTGATTGCGGCAACCGAAAAAGCACGAAAGAGATGGATCGCTGTTTTGATTCAAGCTAAATCTAATTTGTTGAAAAGAGTACTGTCCATGACTCCATACAATTTTAAACTTGTGGACAACTCATTCTTCTCGTATGAACCTGGACTGCGAGTGAGCAAACTCCCTATAATGTGTCTCGCGGATCCGATTTTGCATCTAGCCAGAGAATCAGCCCAAACTAGCGGTGAGTTCCTGAGTAGGCCTCTGGTGAACCGAAATGTTCAATGTTCAGAAATGTTTGGTTTCGTTGACGAGAATTTTATTTTCTTGGGAACAAGTGCAGGCGTCTATTGTTCAGACGGGAAAAACACGTGGAAGAAAATCATTAACATGAACAACGTTGCGAAGGTGACGGTTATTCCCGAGCTTAGAATCGTGCTTGTCTTGGCAAGCAAGATCTTACGTTATTATCCGCTCCAGCTGCTCGTGAACATTTACTATGAGAAAACAGATAAAGTCACGTCGTACCAGTTGTCCAACGAGGGTATTCTATTCTATGAGTATGGCTGTCACCGCGGTCTTCCAATGCTTTTTGTTGCCAAAAAGAAGTATGCTGGCACGACATCCTTCAAAGTATATGTCTTCGAAACAGATAACAACGGCATTTTCAGCACATTTACGGTCTTGGAAAGGTTTTATATTCAAGCAGAGTGCCATGGGATATCCGTGTTCAACTCTTCCGTGGCTGTTTACACGCCGAAAGGAATCGAAGTTCTAGACTTGCAAAAGCTCACACCTAGAAGTGTGCCGGAACTACCACCGTCAGACCCTAGCTCCAAAAAGCTTGACGGCTACAGTCGGAAAAAATCCGTGCAGTCCACGGATGTCATAAAGAAGATGATCTCACACGCTTCTCCTATGGGCATGTTTAAGCTTGCCAATAACAAGGAGTTTTTAATGGTGTACAGCGAGTGTGCTATTTTCGTCAACAAGTCTGGGAAACTTTCCCGAACATCGACAGTACGGTTCGATTTCAGACCCAAGAGCATCGCCTTCGTGGATAACAATCTATTTTTGGTGTGCGAAGAGGTCATTGAGGTGTGGTCGATCAGCAGCTCAGCCAACGGCACCAATAAATTAGTACAAGTGATACCAAGCAAGGATTTGCATTTGCTCGACCCGCGTACGCTTTGTTTCAGGCTGGCAAACCCAGACAATTCTGACCTACAGGTGGTGTTCCAGATGGCTGCGAAACCGGAGGAGGCTTTTCTTGCCCAAGAACAATGAAGAGTGTAATAGCTGGATTTTCAGGGGACTTGGGGCATGGCATGGGAATTGGCCACGAGTGCCCGCACATTGAAAAATAGGGATCCGAACAGCGGAAAGAATCGGCATATGGGCTGCTCTGCAATAATCTCGGGTTTGTTGGGGTCCTCGGCACCCGCGCTCAACCGATTGTTCCTCGGCCGAAATGTGGGGAAACATCAGTGCGAGCAACTGAGCGAGCGACTGCTCAGCGCGGGAATAAAGCTGGTGAATCGAACTCGCTCGTTAACTTCATTCTTTTTTCCCCCTCATATTCTTCTTTTCTTACACATCCGGCGATCTTTAAATTGCGGCAATGGTAGACTTCAACGTTAATGGCAAGACCGCAGTGGTGACGGGAGGCACCCGAGGATTGGGTCTTTATACGGCAGAGGCGTATGTTCTTGGAGGAGCTAAAACAGTGGTGATCACATCGAGAAACGTGAAAGCTTGCCAGGAGGCCAAGGCTTACTTGGAGAAAGTTGCGGGCGAGAATGGCAAGATGACCGAGATCATCTCCATCCCCGCCGATTTGGCCAAAGAAAAGGAATGCGAGCAGTTTTTCAAGAGTGTGATGGAGAAAGTAGCCACCATCAACATTCTCGTGGCCAATGCCGGAGCGTCGTGGGGAGCACCGTTGGAAAGCCACCCCGTGTCTGCAGTGAAGAAAATCTTGGATCTAAACGTGGTGGCTGTGTTCCATACGATCCAATTGTTTGCGCCGATCCTCGAGGAGGCAGGTACTGCCGAGGACCCGCTGAGAATCTTGATCATGTCGTCTGTGGCGTCGTTGGTGGCCAGCGATCCTGTGGGCGTGTACGGCTACTTGGCGTCGAAGTCAGGCGTGTCCCACATGGGCAAGAACTTGGCGTTGCAGTTGGGGCCCCGCAACATCACCGTGAACTCCTTGGCACCGGGCTTTTTCCCTACCAAGATGTCTCAGGGTGTCTTGGATATGGCCGGCGATATCATGGCCGAACTGAATCCGCGCAAGAGACTTGGTGTGAAGGAAGATATCATGAGCGCAGTGCTATTCTTGAGTGCTCGGCAGTCCAACTACATCAACGGGATTGTGCTTCCTATAGACGGAGGCTCGCACGTGGGAGGCGGGTTCACACCAAAGCTCTAAGTCAGCTGCGTGGCCCGAGAAACATGACTTGGTTACATGAGGTGTGGGAAAGACAACGGCAAGCCGCTTTTCCACGGTTGGGGCTGGGGAGATATTCATGTGTCTTTTCGCTGATACCATATGTAAGCCGGAAGCTGCTCGCCGGAAACGATCAGGTATGTATTACATTGTAATATTGACATGCGGTGGCAGCACCTTGCAACCCACGCAGACTGTAGCCCGGAACACCCACAAGTCACAGGTCCGCTTTCGCCCGAAAGAAAAAAAAATACCCCCTTGCCTTATGTATTTTTATTCACACCGCTGCTTGATTCCTGTTCCATTGCTTGAATTCTGCACCACCACTTGATGACCGCCTCATCAATTCTCTACAGCTACGATGATTCGAGCCCTGTACCTGCGTATGCTGTCACTCGCACCACCATATCTGAGTAGACTGAGCCCTCCTTCCATCAAGCAGAAGAAGGCATTTAATCCGCTGGAATTATATGAACTGTTTCAAAAAAAAAAGCTGATCTTATCTTTTACCCTCAAACAAGCATATTAATCTGCTACAGCCGCACTGATCTCAAGACCCCGTGCTCAACTCCCCGCATACCTCGAACCATGGGTCTCGCTTCATCCAAAATCCTAGACACTCTTATGGAGGGCACGAATTTCGACCGCGAGGAAATCGACCGGTTGCGCAAGCGGTTTATGAAGCTCGACCGGGACCGCAGTGGGTCCATCGACAAAAACGAGTTTTTAGACATCCCGGGTATTTCTTCCAACCCGTTGGCCACACGCCTTATGGACGTGTTTGACCTCGACCGTGATGGCACTATCGACTTCCAGGAGTTCATCACGGGGCTTTCTGCCTTTAGCGGCAAGTCCTCCAAAACGGAAAAGCTACAGTTTGCGTTCAAAATCTACGACATTGACCGTGATGGGTTCATCAGTAACGGCGAGCTATTTGTAGTCATGAAGACCATGGTGGGCAAGAACCTTCTGGATGCCGAGCTCCAGCAGGTCGTGGACAAGACCATAATGGGTGCTGATAAGGACGGGGACGGGAAGCTAAGTTTTGAGGAGTTCCGTCTTGCCGTGGACCTGACGCTGGTGGCTTCTGCGTTGACGTTGCTGTCGATCTGATCACAGTGGGCCCGAAAAAACAAAATGGTTGAGCCGGGAAGACTGGTACTGCAAGAAGGATTATTGAATGGTGACGGTGAGCGTCTGAAAGCAGTGAGAGCCCGAGTATCTGTGGCTGGAAACCGGTTATCCTCTGGTGCAGTTCACTGGATCGAGGCTTTTTACGATTGCAATCGCGTCAGTGTTCAGTTTATTGGTCTCCGATAGTAGTCCATGGAATTGGGCTCATCAGTCTACTGGTTTTGGTCTGTTCAGGCGACTGGATTCGGATAGTCCACTGGATTTCGCTTTTTTTTCTCTTCTGTATTGGAGTAAGCATATTCAGTCTTCTGGATCAAGACTATCCTGTCTTCCGGATGCGTCCTTCTGGATTTGGTCTTCCGAATTCGGTCTTCTGGCTTGTTTTGTATCGCAGTCAGTCGGTCGAGTCTATTTGAATTAATCGTTTGAGTCTAAGAGATACAGCTTATTGGACTCGACTTTTCGGAACCCGTCGTTTCAGTCTAATGGATTCAAGATATCGGAACCCGTCTCTTTGGTCTACCGAAGTACGTCTCATAGACTATTGAAGTTCGTCTCTTAAGTCTATTGGATTTCGTCTCTTTGGTCTATTGGATTGAATCCACTTCATCTACCGGACTAATTTCATCGGATGACTCCAACAGTCTGTTGGGTTATTCTTATTGAATTTAGAGTATGCAGTCTACTAGCTTTAGTTTTTCTTATGAAACAGGTGTATCCTGCTCTGTAAATTGGTTGATTTTGTTTACTTGGTCCTGTGAGAAAGCATACCTTCAAGACGGCTTATGAGATGCGCTACAGAACAACTCAGTTCTGTCTTATTCAAAAGACAAAATGGGTCTATAAACGCAAAAAAAGGGGGGGAAAAGACATAAGAAGAAGCAGTTCGGAAGGCTTTCCTCAAAATACAGCCCCATGTCTAGAAAATGATTACCGCCTGAGTGCCCCAGTATCCATGTCATCGGTAGTCTCCCCTGCTCAATTACCTCTGAAGTGTTCTATTATTCGGACAGGAAAATATGATTTAGTCGTTTTATCGTCTTCACGAACAGACTTGGAGATATTGGCACCCGCACTGTTAGGAACTTCACGGGACACTAGGGTTATGTATCTCTATTTGATCATTGGTTCATCCAGAACTCTACAGGAGTCCTGTGCCATCTTTGTGTACTTTATCTAGAGGTCACGTGAGCGGAGCCCCCTCCCCTAGAACTTGAGAGAATATTCTGTGAGTTGTTTGAAATGGAATCTAACGGAGCGTAATGATACCAGAGACCTTACAACATGAAAAAAACAAGATTTGTTTTGTATATCTAACCACTGCAAGAGTGGCTTGGCCGTAGAGTACGTGACCCAACCCCTAGTTGGCTCACCCATATCAACGTTCGTGGCCATTGTGCCTGTTCGTGCCATTGTGCCTGTTCTAATTGCCCCGTTCGTAGAATGACCATTACTATGATTCTCTGTACAGCTACACGCAATTTTCGTGGTATTTACAGTATGCAATATGTACGATCTAGCTTAGTATGGCTATTTCAAGCTGTCGTGAATATGAAAATTGATTTTCATGCTTCGAGTAATCATTGTCGCTTTGTAACGCTACTTTTAGACTCTTTCTCTTCGGAACCAAAAGCAACAACCTCATTGTTTCTTTTGGGCCAGAATACTAGAGGTCCAAACAAGGTGAGCTCAACTGAATAAAGCTTTTTTCTTGTTCGTTTTTTTCAGGCAGGAATATTCAAGAAAAATAAGAGAAAGAAGGGGTGAGAGTCATGGTCATGGTTCTGACGACTTGGAGTTGTGTATATGAGCCCCTTGTTGTATTTCTTTAGACAGCTTTGTATATCAGACTAGCATGGACGTTTTTAATTAATACTCAGAAGGATGCTTTACACGACATAGAATTCAGGTCTAATCCTGTCTTTTCTCTAGCGGACCTCACTACCACTTATGTCCTTACTCTCACACTTTTTGTGTATGAGAATTTAAGTCCTTATAATCAAAGAAGAGCTTTCTACGGTATTTTTTCTGATATGCATACTGTTCAATGGCCCCTTAGTGCAGAGTAGACTTCACCACAAGCCCAGTTTTTTCTTGGCTGACATTTTATTCTCCCAAAGAAAATTGAGAGATACTTTGAACTCTTAAGCCTCAGTGTATATTTTGAAACTTGCCGGCAAATTTTCTTTATTGAGCTTGGCAACTTATGGTTATCGTTCTCACAAGTAGACCAAACTTTGGTGGCACCAAAAATTGAGTCAAGCGTTTAATAAGTGTGGTTTGAGCCTTGTGCTAGTTTATTGTGAAATCAACACCCCCTTAAATTTCAAGACTCACCTTATTGATGAAGGATTATGGCCACACTATCATAACCACTAAAATACAAGAGCTCACTTTCGAATTATGAGTTTTTCGAGCTATATAAGAGTGAGTGTTTTCCGGTTCGTATTGCCTGCTACATTAAAAATATTACGCATCAAAATGAAGCTCTTCAACGCATTATCACTTTTCACCGTCGCCCTTGCCGACTTCGACGGAAAAATGATGTTCTGGGGAAACGGCGGATTATGTTTAGTCCTGGCTGATGCAGAGAATATGCTTTATTGTAAACAAGGATTGATCAGTGATTATGTCGTCTCAGATTCACGCTTAACCGCGGGAAATTTATACTTGAGTCAAGAACTGGGTAGACTCAGTTTGAATGAGACTATGGATACTGATTTTGCAGTGAATAGAGATGGGTTTGTCTTCTTCGGGCATTCGAATAAATTTATGCTTTGCAATGATCGTCTGATTGTTCTCAAAGGTGGCTGTATTGGACTGGAAGGTACACTTAGAATTTTGATAGAAGGATAAAGAAGTTTTGAAACGATTGATTTTATATTGGCTGAGAAAATTGTTTTCTCATCCATTTACCTGTTCTATGTTGCAATACCGAGTCTTGCATGATATTCACAGAATCGAAACTACAAAATACTGTCAATAGCAACTCTTAAGTATTAATTTACGTGCGTACTGAATTAGCCCTCATCTCATCTAAAGAGACATTCTTGGTAATGACGTTGAGTCTCACAGTGGATATATACACGTAAGACCGAAAAGCCTGTTTTCATCTTCCCCAAATTTTCGGAATGAACTTGCAACAAACCGTTTTTGCAAGTATAAAATTGGTAAATGGCCTCTTTTGTAGCTTTATCCTTTTAGCCTTGAAAATTGTTTTTCGTTTGTGGCTTCGCTTTTCGCTACTAAATAATAAATTTTAATTTTCGAATCATCCTTCAACAGTCAACCCTATAAAATGAGTCATATCTTCCTTAGGAATACTCATACTCTTTCAGCGATACTAATGCTAAAATTTCCCAAAGCAAGAGTTTCTGCAGCTCAAGTCATTCAAGAGGCTCTACAAAGAGAGGGATGGTCTGATATTTGAGACTCGAGCAAAGTCATTGAGAATCTGGCCATCCGTGCAGGGTTACAAATTGACCGGAACCGAGCTTAAGTAGCAAACATTTTTAAGATGTTTCTGATCCCGAAGCCACTCAGGTTCCCGACAAAAGAGCGACCATCACCTCAGACGTTTTATTTATGTAGTTCCCCGGGTTGGTCATCTTCCTCCGAAATAGAAGAACAATGAGATCACTCCCACCAAAGCTCTTTCTGTCAGCCAAATCTCTTTCTGTCGGAGAGACTCCCAGCCATCGCTCCAACTGTATGTGCTATCCCAAGAGATCATGTTTTGGTAAGAAAGGCCCCGTTTCTTCAAACCGCTCATTTTATCTCTCTCAATTTGCACCCAGACTCTCGCCCAGTGGGGCCTTATCAGCCGCGCGAATCCAGGTCTCATCTACACCGGGCCGCACATAGACAACTACTATCGCATGCCAAGAGACCTCCAACACACTGCATTCTCAGCTCATGCACAGATTGCTGGCGCTGGCAGAAGCCTGGACACGTGCTCATTCCAAAACTACGGAAACCGCCTCGATTGGACCCAGAGTGCACTCGCTGGCGCCGCCATGAGCACGCATTCCATGCCCTTCGAGTCGATCAATCTCGAGTCGTTGGCCCCCCCTTTGGCGCCGCCAGCCACGGCCACAGACACGTCCGACGACGGGCTCGACCCTGCGGATTTCATCTCGCAATCGCAAGAAAATTCCGCCCGGGTTCAGGCATCTGCCGGCCGCTTTGAATCAAGCGCCCCACGCCCCGAAGAAGGCGCCCTGTTCCTGCTGCAAACACCCCACGACAACGTGCTGAGGGGCTCCACGCCGTCGCTTTCCAGCTCGCTCAACCTCTCGCTTTCACGCGAGTCGCTTTTCTTCGCGTTTGGCAACCTCCGCGAGCAGAATGCGCCGCCTGTTTTTGGGGCCCAGAACCAGCCGGGCTCGCCCTTGGAACACCTTCTAGAGTGCCGGGACGCGCTTGAACGAGACATGCAGACTGCGCTCCGCCGCCACGGCGACTTGTTGGCCGGCGGCGACGACTGCTCTCCGGCCAGGGCGGCCATCCACAAGCTTTTCGCAATGCTTTCTGAAAACGCCTTGCTGCTCCAGGAAGTCTACGACCGAGAGGCCAGGCACGTCAGCCAGGCGTTGGCCAGCTTCCAGGCATGGGACAAGAAACGCTCCAAGGTGCTTGCGCGGGTCCAGCGTATCCGCTCGCAAAACAACCAGTATGGCGCCAAGTTGGCCGGGCTTCTTGCGCGCCGCTCCGACATCGACGCCGAGATCGCGGCCTTGGAGTCTCGCCTCGGCTCGCTCAGGGCCAGCCGGCTGGCCGTGGAAAGCGAGGTGGGCGAGACCATGTCTGTTCTCGAGAGCAAATCGGCCAAGTACGTGGAGATGTTCCGCTGTCTAGAGAAGGCAGGCACGGACGCCGTGCTCGACTACTTGGGTGCCGACGCGCCGGACCAGCCGGGCGCAGTGCCGCTTTTGCGCTACGAAAGCGTGGACGCCATGTTCGCCGAACCTCGAAACACCGCGCCGGGGCCAGACGCTAACGCGCACCTTGAAGACACTGCGTCAACTGTACATCGGGTGCCCTCTCCGGGGCGGATGGGGGCACAGGCTTTCGAGGTTCCGGATACCGGGGCCTGCGACGATGGCCCGGAGCGTCCTGCTGCTTCAGGAAAGGAACCGCACTCGGCCTACGAGCGGGGCTTCGCCAAAGGCTCCGAGCAATTGCACACGGTGAAGCGAAGACTCTCTTTATTGTTGCAGAACGTGATTCCTGCTCCAGAGGGCCTGCCAAGATACTCTGCCACGCAGCGGCCGCTAGGCGATATGCTGAACACGATCACCAGAAAGTTGGACTTGCTGCCGATCGTGGACTTGTTGACCTCCAAGTCCGAAGCTGTGAAAGACTTGGTATCACAGGCTTCAAGAGCCTCCGAGTGCTTCCACAGGCACGGCCTTGTATGGGCTGAGGTGTGCAAGTACCTCGATGTGCAAGAGGAGACTCTACTGCTGCTAATCGCGAGGTCGCTGGACGCCCGGGAGGCTGAACAGCTCCTTGACCAACTGTACGTCTACTTGACAAAGAAGCTCAAGGAGATCAACACCAGCCCTGTGCGACCGCATGACGAGAAAGACTACTTGAAAATCGTGACAGGCCAAGAACTTATGACTGTGGCCGCTGCTCTTGATCAGATAACGGGAAAGAATAGTTACGTTTCTTCAGTTCGCTCATCCAGTGGCCCGCTTGCAAATCCTCCCCGGAATGCAGGCAGCCCGAAGGACACACGTCTTTGCATAACTTCCATTTCCTCGCAGCCAGTACTGTTCGACTCCAGCGTGCACGCCCAAATACATAGTTTGAATCACCCGGCAAAGAGTTCGGACAAGGATATAAAGAATGAATAGCCAAACCCCAGTGTCGACTCCGAGATATCTAGTTCACGGCTTCCGAGGCCCAGGAGGTCTTGTTGGCTTCCTACTGCTGATAAAGATGCTGGAGTTGGCCGGTTTCTTATGCCTTGGGCGATCATTCGATCGATAGACCCCGCTGTTGCTTTTTACCCTCTCGTCTGGTCGGTAGACCCCGCTATTATGAGCCCGAGGCATACCTCCAGAGGGCATTTGTCCAGCTTTTTGCTCGCCCGCTTCGCTCGGAAGCGCGCGAGGTCCACTAGGAATATTGGAGATGATCTTTGTGCCAGATTTGGCGTTTTGGCTGTTTGCGTTCAGATGCTCTTGCATGTTGCTCTCACTTCGTGGTGTATGAATGTAAACATGTGGATTCTTCTTTGACTTGCGTGTTTCGCTCCGTTGGTCCTGGCTGTCCTCAAGTTTTCTTTTGTGCACTTTGCTAGGGACGCTGTTGGTAGATTGCTGGAGAAAAGAGGAAAATGTTGGCTTTCCAGTCAAATTGCCATTCGGGCGATATGCGTCCTTTACCGGCTGTTCAGCTGTGCTTGCGGGACGATACGAATCTCTCCCTACAGCATCGCTAGCTGTGTCATTTTCAGGACGGCTAGACGAAGGTAAGCAGGAGTCTCCTCCGCCGTTCTTATCTCTTGACTTGTGGGAGTTGATTTTGGACCTGTCATTTACTGGACGGTAAGAATCCTTCCCGGTGTAATCGTGGCTCGCAAATGGCGAGTCTCCTTCGATGGCTTTTGTTTCTGGAATATCTTTAGCCACCCTTGGATGTCTGGATAACTCAGTAACCCCACTAGCTACTACACCGCTCATCTTCAAGTTTTTCAAAAAACCTGGCTGAGCAGAAGAGACGCATGATCTAGACTCTGCATCAGTGACAAGCTTGTTCCAGACTCTGTCTCTGCGCAAGGATGTCTTGTTTCCCAAAATCCAAAGAGTTGTTCTAGCACGAGTCAATGCCACGTTCATACGCCTAACATCACTCAAAAACCCAACACTTCCATTTTCACTGGCTCTCACACAAGACATGATGATAATCTCTTTTTCTTGACCTTGAAAACCATCCACAGTATTAAAGTCAATCTCACTGAAGATCATGTTCCCGAATTTCCTTTGAAATGTGTCTCTTAGGGTTCTGATTTGTTCCTTGTAGGGTGAGATGATACCGATTCTTCCCTTGAACTTGTTCTCAGGTAAAATTTTCATTAAAGTCTCAACAAGCTCTAAAGCAACGCGTGCTTCAGCAGTATTGAAAAAAGATTTAGTCTGCTGATTTTGCTGTTGACGACTGACAATGTCAAAAAACCTGTAAGGCGTAAGTGGGAAATTGCTGTGCCAAAGCCGTTGGTTTTTCTCTTGCATTCCATCACCATCAGATAATCTGGAGTTATAAAATTGGGCACTGGGGAAGACAGAAATTTCAGGATGCATACGGTATTGAACATCCAAGAGGTATATAGAGCCTGAGTTGTTCCGTTGCATTCTGACGAACAAACTCTCCTCATACTTGAAGGAGGCTGCCTTCTGGGAAAGCACTGTTGGTGGTAATTGATTAGGATCTCCGACCATGACACACTTTTTGCAACCATACCTCAAAGGAATGATCGCGGACAACTCCACACACTGACAAGCCTCGTCAATAATGACTTGATCGAATTTCATAGACATACTTGCCAAAAAGTCATGAGCAGACCCTGACAACGTTGAGCAAATCACCTGGGCCTCACTCAAAATTTTAGCTTGGGCTTGCCTTTTTTCAATTTCTCGAGTACGATAAGCAACTGCCGCATTTTCTTTCTGTTCTTCAAGGCGGCGACTGAGCTCACTTCTCTTTTTGTTAATGTCTTGCAACTGAGCCTGCAATTCCACAATTTCTGGGTCCCTTAGATCTTCCCTTTTTAGAGCTTCTTTAAGACGGTCTTTTTCGGAGATGCATTTGTTGATTTCCAAGCGAATGCTGGGATCAACAGCAGCATAACGGGCCTTCAATTGCCCTTCGATGAGCTCTTCTAGACACAAATGACGAACAGAAGCATTCATTGCGTCTGGCCGTCCTAGACGTACTATTTTAGGAGTAGTCAAGTGTCCACTGTCATTGACAACACCATCCTTCAAGCGCACTACTAGTTCATCCACTGCAGCATTACTTGGTGCACAGATCAAAACTTTTTTGACTGGCTTAGTCTCTTCTGATGATGCGGAAGTGGCCAGAACAGGCGTGATAATAGTATGTGGGTTTGCAGACACTGAAGAAAGAAAATGTCCCACAATTCCCAAAATGGTTTTGGTTTTTCCTGTTCCAGGTGGTCCTTGAATCAATGAAAAACCTTCATCTCGGTTTGCTCCAATGATCGCTTTTGCTTGAGACATGTTTACGCCAAGCTTACCACACATACTGCTAGCTTCAGCATCCGAGATTGGTTTCGCCTCACATGGTTTCCCTGCTAAAATTTCATCGCACAAGTCGTAATATGGAAGACCTCTCAAAGAAGAGAATTCTCTCTCGACAGTTATCATTTGCATGACTTTCATACCCACAATGACAGCTTGTGGACTCAACAAACCAACCATGGAACCTTGAGGATATACCCTTACTGTTATGTCGCTATAGTTTTGATTAGCAGACTTGATTTCTCTCACTTTAGCCAAACAAGTTTGAGAATCTTGCAGTTTTAGATACTTCGAAATTTCATGCGGCGACGAGATATCCTTGTCTGCCACATAGCCAAGGACTAGGAGATCCGTTTCACCAATTTTTCTGGCGGCCAATTCTGTTTTTTTCATAGAGCCATGGACATCGAAGAAACCGTCACATGTAACTCTACTTCCAAGCAAGAGCTCAAAAGGAAGCTCCTGGCCAGTGACCCGTGACGATTGAATACCCTGCCAACATTCCAACATGAGCAAAGGCTCAATCTCTGAAACATACTCTTTCGCAGAGCTGTAAGAGTCTTTGATTGGTTTGTAAATGTCTCGATCTTCTGTGGGGAACTCACTATTTGTATTGTAGTTCCATCTTAAAACAGTTGAGTAAAGGGGCTTCAAGTTCACGTTCAAACGCTGGCGCATCCGTTCTTCTTCCTGCCGTTTGGTGTCAACCTTTTTTGCCAATGGCATTTTTTGAACCCGTCTTCCGTTTATATCAACTTCAATGATCTTGGGTTTCTTCTTGCTGTCGAGGAAAAGATCAGATGTGTCCACATCATTTTCAGCATCCTCATCTGAAGAGTCTGAATCATGCTTCCTGTTTTTTAATGCATTCAAAGAGCGCCCGACAGCCGTAGACTTATGGTTGAAGCCGGCTGGCCGTGGTGGCGCAGGGTTAATGACGGGCTTAGGTGGAGCTCTATTGTTCTTGAGCTCACTTCTAATGGCTTCAAGGTTGTTCAGCTTGAAGGGTTTCGGAGGTGGTGGAGCAACAGGAGCCTGAGTAGTGACGACTCCGAACCTGGCGAGAGTAGACTGCTTCGATCCTTTGTTATGTGTCTGATAGATGTAGGAAGGCGCCTTTGGTTGCTCGCTTCTGGCATCTCTATTGACTGGAGGAGTCATACTCAGGCGTTCTTTTGCGCTCTCGTCAATCACATACTGAACTAGCTTAGCATCAAATTCGCTTGCTTTCGCTAGAATTAAGCTTCGCTGTTGCTCAGTTAATTTGTTGTTAAATTTCTTCGCCTTTGCGCCATATTTAGCAAACATGACAATGAAATCCTTATCGACACGAGCGTCAAGTTCTTTGGCAAGATCAAATCCCTTGAAGACCAAATTTACGCAAGAGTATAAAAGGGATGTATCACCCAACCTCAACCACACGATGAGGTGTATGAATGTGGCCATAAAAGTGTCAAAGAGGGAGCTTTTGAAGCTCGAGTTTGCAAAGTAATCCATCAAGACTCTGAAGGAATCCAATAGTAAATGACTCGTGTCAAGTGTATCGCGCGTGAATTCAATCAAGTCAGATAAATGGTAAAGGCCAGCCCAAACAAGGGTCCTTTTGTATATCATCACCAAGAACCGCCAGCTAGACTCCCAGAAATCACGAATGACCAGTATTGAGTCGACGTGATGATTTGATTGCGTGTTGAGTATACCATTCAAAGGACCAGTGAGCGCATTGATGATATCCATCAAGATTCGAAGTGCTTTAGGGCACGGTTCATATGCAGACATTGTTGCTATTTTGCACAATGACTTGTTGATGGCCATTATGTTCACACGAAGGGAGCTGTTGAGTAAGGCAAAAATACCTTCATAACGGTCTTCTGAGTCGAAGACCTGAGATACGAGCGTAAGGGCTGCCTGACTCATCAGCGTGTTGAAGATGCAGCTCCATATTCCCTCCAGACACGATTCGGTGGCAAGAACAGCCTTGAGATCGTCCACGTCCATGAGACCGATCTTTTCGAGAATAATAGACACGTTTTTGCACAACGCTTCTGTGTCTCTATTATGTATTTTCAAAGAGGCGTCAAGCTCCCGTGTGAGCTGAGCGTCCTTCGTGTCCTTGAAAATGATCACAGACAGAGCGTCGGTGAAGGAGCTGAGGATGCCTGACGCAAATGCGGCCAGAGTAAATGGAGCTCTGGCCAAAGCTGCCCATAATGCATTGTTCGCCTCGAATAACGTGGGGCTTTTTTTCTGCTGGAGAACAGACGAGTTGTGCGAAGCCACAATGATGTCGTACTTGAGGCAAACACACACAAGGGCATTTGCGTGTTTGGAGCCATTTCGGGCAAGGTTGACGAAGTACTCTGCGTATCGGTTGACGGTCATGCGCGCATCCAGCATCTTAAGCAACGAGACCGAGAGAGCAGCTGAGTCTAGCGAGTCGTCTAGTGTCTCGAAACACGCATGCAAGAGTTCAGCTGAGTCGACGCGGGCGCTGCCAGGCTCAGACTTTTCTCGGTGCACCAAGAAATCCGTGAATTTGATTGCGGCGGTTTGTTTTTGCGGTCCTGAAAGACTGCTGACAAGGCACGGGATCCACTCCAAAAGCGGCTTCAGCATTTGCTCCGGGTTGCCACTGACTGATGCGAGGTGCAAGTGCTTATGGTAGAGCGGGCTACGCAACACGGCATCCAACACGTTGGTGAAGTGGAACTCGGGAGCCATGGCCCAGAGCCTGCTGCCGAAACGCCGGAGAAGACGGCCAAATACGTCGAGGAGAACAGGGAACGGCTTGTCCAAGCACGCCAACAAGTTGTTGAAGAAGACGCGGACCAACGGCGAGAGCCGGATCTGTGTGTACGCGCTCCAGGCCTCGAGCTCGGACGTCTCGAGCAATTTTGAGAACTCCTCCCCCGGGCAGAGGTCGAGCACAACGGACATCATCTGCCAGAACCGGAGGCTGAAATCCTGCGAGAAGTACCGCAGGTTCTGAAGCCGGTAGCACTGGTGGAGGATCTCGTCCACGACCTGCGGATCGAGAGTCACTGCCGATCCATGGAGCGTCTTGAGATGCAGCTGGGCAAACGCCGACTCTGCGCTGTTTCCCTCCACATAGTAGAACACGGACAGCGGCAAAAGATGGTCTGGCTGCAAAAACTCCGCAGCGCCCGAGGACAGGATGAGCGTGGCCACCGCGCTTCTGAACGTCGGCTTTGTGCGGAGCAAGGACACGTTGGAGAGATACTCATAGAGCGTCAGCCGCACGGAATCAAGCAGTGCCGAGGCCGTCGCCTGGCTGCTCTGGTGCACGCGCGGCTCCAAGCGGCGGAACACCCAGTCGTCCACAATGGCCAAGAATTTGAGCACTTGCTCCACGGAAATGCGGCGCACCAAGACAAAACGAGATCTGAGCTGCGAGAGGCTGGTGTAGAAAGCCCGCACACAAGTGCAGCAGCACAGCAAGCTGCGGGCCATGCGGTCCTCGACCACCTGGAGCATCGGGCTGGTGGTGCCCGGAAACGAAAACATGATCAAGGTATGGCCGGAGATCACGTTGAGTGTCTCGCGGCAAAAAAGATGCGTTTCGTCTTTGGCCGCGTCCAGCGAAAGCACGCGGATGCACTGTTTGAAGATCTGCTCTTGCACCGGGGAGTTGCCCGGCTCCTTGTAGCTGGCGACAATGTCGCTTGCTAGGGTGTGCCAATCCTGAGGCACGGGCATTGTTTCTTCTGGGTTGGCCTTTCTGATCTGGCCGATGTTCTTTACGCAGTGGGTGCAAAGTGGGAGAAGAAGCGACCGAGGAAGGGACGGCAGCAGCCGGGACTCAAAGAAGGATTTACTAGAGGTGATATATATAGGCGTGGGCACAGGGGCTTGGCACAAGTTGCAGTGTTCAGAAGAACCGGTGGTTGTGATCTGGGATTTCAAACGATCGCGGCTCTGAAGAAAAGTCTGTGCACCGGCCTGCGCGCGTCTGGGAGGAAGCCAGGCCCAAGCAGCCGCATGCCGGAATTGGTGTATCAGCAGGCTTCGGCCGGATCAGGGTCCAGATGGCTAATCGATTTTCGGGAATTCATGCTCTCTGATGACACGCGTATTTTCTGGAGTCATGGTGGTGACCTCTGTCCGCAGGTACTCGTAGTCCCTGCGATGTTTGCAGCCACTTGCTCCCTAGGTTGGAGCCAAGATCCGGGGCCCTCGCACGACCCACCGCGTCGCAGCCTAATAAGACGAGTAATATATTGGCCTTGATGAAGCTGTTGTCGAGATGTAGGACACGACGGCGAATGGATACGCGGCAGATACAGCAAGCATGGAGGGTGTGTGAGAAAAGCCGGTGGCCCATTCACCTGTCGTGGTTCTGCAATTGTATGCATGCTGCTCGACATCTGTGCTCTTAGAATAAGCCATCTGATACGGTCTAGTCGTCGAATGCTTTGCAAGCCTCGTAGTTTTTGCCAGTTCGCTTTGCTTAGCAGCGCCGGTTTTAGAGCGGCTGCAATGTCACAAGAGCACCAAGTCTATGGCAAGCATGTTCGCCGCCGTGTACCAATCCTCGCCTGTGTCCCAGCACCGGTCCATGATAACCAAGCTCTTGATGGCGTTCATGTTCTCCTGGCGCACCAAGGCCTCGAAGCGGCCCCGGTAGAATGCCCGCTTTTCTTCATTCAAGTTATCGCACCCGGCGCAAAACAAACAGAAGATGGTGCAAATCTCCGCCGGGCTGCAGGGCTCGATGTAGAGCTCGAAAATGTCAGTGATCTCGGCAATGAGATCCTGAACCAAGCACGACAGGCGTGGCAAGAGGAGGACGCGGCGGTAGAGGTTTAGGAGACCCGCGTTGTAGTAGAGCCGGTTCGTGCTGCGCAAGATGTTGTCCTTGGTCATCAAGTCCCTGCTTCGGGCGGCGGCAAACCGGCCATTCTGCTCGATCATCTCGTCCAACACTATCAGCCGCTTCGCCTCCCCTGCCTCGTAGCTTTTCAAGAACTTTTCTTTGAGCTCGAGTGCCGCGACAGTGATGGGAATCGGGAGGCAGGTCACGTCACTGCCGGGCGTGGCCATGTACTTCTCCACTTCGTCTATGAGCAAGGAGATGTTGACGAAGTGGGGAAGCAACTTGGGATCGAAGCCAAGCAAGAAGTCGATGTCCCGCCCCCAGTCATCCGTGTTGAGGTGTGGAATGCTTTCGATCGGCGTGTACACGCTGTGTGTGCGGTAGGCCCTCAAGTACTTCATCCTATCCTGCGTGGAGGACAAGGCGCCAAGGACGTCCACGTACATGAACCAGCGCAGCAAGAAGTAGGCAATGTCACTCTCGTCTCGCCTTGTCGTGGACGACTCGGACGAGGGAGAGTCCGTGTCGTCGGCGGAGCCGCGCGACTCGCGCCGGAACTTCCGTGCCCGTGCCGCCATGATCTGGCTGGCGCCGGTGGTGTGTGCCCGGTGCTTGCTGAAGTCGTTTGAGTGAACCACCTCGAAAGACGAGAGGAGCAAGCTGGTGGCAAAAGTGCCGTCCGAGGTCGCCTCGCTATGGTCCCGGAGCTGGCGGAGGAGCTCATCACAGGACCTGCCGAGAAGCTGGTCGATGATCTTCAGGTGAGTGCCGGGCGAGCCCTCCAAGTCGTCGCGGGCCCGGGCGGCGAACGCCAAGATCGTGGTGAGCAAGCCCGGGTAGTGCATGGCCATTTGCGGCAAGATGATCTTGAACGGGTTGTCCTTGTACAAGTACGGGGCAGGCACGAGGTTCTCCGCGGCCACGTTGACCCAGAAGTGGAGGAGCTGCCTGTAGTAGGGCACCTTGAGCAAGATTTCCGGAAGCGGCACAAGCAGCGGCGGGATCGAGTGCACGGGGGCTTGCTGCGACAAGCTGCTTTGCTTTTGTGGAGCGATCTGCTGTGGCGAATCCTGGGGCCCCGAGGCGGACGCCGTCTCCAGCTCCTCGGTGTCGGGCGAGTCTGTACGGGAGGACGCCAGGCCATACGCATTGTCGAAGAACGGCAGCCGCTGCTCCGTGGGAAACGTCCGTTCTATACGCGCGAGGTCCGCCGAAAAGCTGTCGCAGCGATCCATGTTCTGCTCCGTATATGAGAGGTGTGGTTGCGGGGATCCAATCGCATGCTGCAGGTGCACGGTGGCCCGGGGGTCCAGCGGCGCCCTGGCGGCGCAACTGTCCAGGAGATCGCTGAAAGCGGTCGAGAAGAACATAGCCGGGATCCCGGGCGACCTGTCGGGTGACGTACAGCCAGACACCGCAAAAGACGCGGGCGTCTTGCCAGCATCCTTGGCACCGGCCCCACAGGGAAGAATGGGCCGAGACCCTTCCAGCGTTTTCCACCCCGAGCGCACCGTGGCGCCCGCGCCACTAGGCAGAAACGGCGGGCCGCCACGGCCCTTCAGATCGCGCAGGCCCAGGTGCACATCGTCGGCCGACCCGGCGCGTTTTCTGCCGCGATTAGTCGGTCTGGCGCTAGTCGCCGAGTCCACGCTGAGTGCAAGCGCCATGGGCGTTTCCATGCTCGCGCCGGGACTGAAGACACTGGGCACAAACTCAATGGTGCTGGACATGGAGGTCGCCATGGAGCTCGCCATGGAGGTCGCCATGGACAGCGGGTCGCGCGCCATGAGATGCGCCAGATACTTGTGTTCGGCGCCATGCACAGGTGCGGGTTTGTGTTTGTGTGTGTTCTTGAACGGCCGCCCGCCCCACGTGAGTTTGATTGAGTAGTCACAGCTGGCACCGGCCTTGAGGCACGTGGCGCACGTGGGCTTCTGTTCGGGGCATTTCACTTTGAGCTTTTTGCACCGGTGGCATCCCAGGCGCACACGTGTGATTTTCTTTTTCTCCAGGGGCACCATGGAGTTTCGGGGTGGGGGGAAAATCTGTTGGTGTCAGGCACATTCGAATGAGGCCGGATGGTAGACGGGCGGAGAGGACCCAGCGCGCGTCTTTCGGATGTTCTTTCTCGGGGCGATCAACTGATATAGTGATTCCGAGAGGAGGGTCCGAGAAAAGACTAGAGGGAAATGCTGGCGGCGGCGATTTGTGGTGGGCGTTGCGTCTCGATTCCTATTCGAGGTGCCATTGGTTTTTTTCACTGTGGCTCGAGGCGCACGTAGATAAGGCCCGCTCCCCGCGAAACGTTGGCGGAACGCTTATCTGCGGAAACCAGGCACACGCCGGAAATCACGTGACACGAAAACAGATTTGGTCTCCGAGATCTACCAAAACAAGGAACGCCACGAGGACGTATTTGAGAGTTTCCTCTCTCCTCTCTTAAGAGACCAGTCACTGGGCTGGTTTGCTTATGTTAATAGCGCGGTATGTCTGCAAATGAGTATACCGACTACTCAACCGCCCAAGTTGCGAAACGCTTATGACAGGAATGTTGATTTGGAATACTTCTTGCTTGAGCAAAACTTCGAATAGGTTGTGAGCCCCGAGTTGACCGCTGGGCACGAGCATGCTCGGCTTTTGGAATTCCTTGGATGAGAGTCTTACTAGTGTGTGGAGAATATTCTTCGAAAGGAAGATATTTGAGTTCGACAAAAGTGTGTTCATTTTGTACAAGGAGGTGCTGAGGGTTTACGGACAAAGTTTGCGATCAGCGGAAGAGGACTTGGCCATCTCCAAAAGATGCTGACCTAATCGAACTTCTTAGACTTGATGATCAAATTCAAGGTGTCAGAAGAGGTCAGAGTAATTTGAGGATCACTTTCATCCGTAAAGCCCATATCGAACAATTTGCTGAAGGACACGAGCCAGGTCCAGAAACGTTTACTGACGCTCATGTGAAAATTGCTGAATATTTGGTGAAGGACAGAAGAAGTTTCCATGGGATGAATGAGAAAAGCGCCAGGCTAACCAGAACGAAGCATTCAGTGTTGGTGGAATTTTTTTTTCTTTATTGGAGCTGTTCAAAGCAACAAAAATCAGGCAGTATTCGAAAATACTGAAGAAGTGGGGAAACCCCTGTGACTCTGAACGCATACGAAGACGAAGTTGAGTTAACTATGTTGATTGGAGTTGATCTCGAGAAAGAAAGACGTTCCAAAGCTGAATATCAGCTGGCTTGTATGAGTGGTATTTTCTGTCATCATTGCCACAAGGTGGGTCACATGAAAGTACGCTGTGTTCAATTAAGAAACAAGAACCCTGTATCCGAAAAGACAACTGAGCCTTTTTTCACACATTCAATGTTCATCTATGGAAGTAACACACATGTAGTAAATGACATGTCGTTCTTTCAGACACCTAAAGAAGAACTCATTTTCTTTGAAACGGTGATTACAAACTTGAGCACAAGTTTCAACATTATCTGCATGTCTAATCGAGGCTCTGGCACCTGCAATTCCCGGTGGGAATGAGAATCGCTCTTGAAAGCGCATATAATCGCACACGGCCAGGGAACCTCCCTGAGTTCCATTCTACAACCGGAGAACACGCGGTAGTACACCGTCACAAAATAATCAGACGCGGCGAAGGTACTTCGAGGCTTTCCTCTATCCATGATAACTAAATGTTCGAGGACGAACATTCTAATTTTGGGGAGATAATGTTATGATACGACATGAACAAGATTATAGATTCTCGTCATCCTGTATAATACGAAGGACGAAGAGTCTAAACATTCCTGATCGGGGTTACCCCTCACCTACTGTATAGAATGGTTCCGAACTATAAAGGGGCGTGAGGCTGAGACATCCCTGAAGAAGGACAACACTTTTTAGACATCGAGAATACGACAGATAGACTAGGCCTATCCACTAAGGCTGAACTATCTATAAACCGATCTACTCGTAGTTTAAGAGACAGCTCAAGGCTGTTTCATAATAGTTGGTAGCGCCCAGCAAAAAATGGGTATCTATTGGGATTTAATGTTACATATAACAGGTACTTTATTTTTGCTAGGGGTCATCGACAGACCAGATGGTATTGAGGCCTGAGGTGGGGCAGACAGAGCTGGCCATGCAGCTTAGCTCGTAAGCCTTAGGGCGCATCTTCTGTTTCGCGCCTGGCCATACTTGAGTTATGCGGCAAAGGCTCTATACTCGCGGAAGGCGCAAGCTTCATCGGCTCTGTGATCAATTCACAAGCATGTTGGACGCATGGACTATGTGCGCCCGTCTTTTCTGCAATCTCTGGCCCCACGTTGCGCACACATAGCGGCCATTCAAAATGCACATCGTCATTTAGAATGCATTATCCTTATTTTCGCGATGTTCCACCGATTTTGCCACTGGGCAGAGCATCCCTCAGCAGGCGACAGAAAAACGAGGCTTCTGTTCACCTTGGTTTGAATATAGCGCGCACAAGACCATTCACGTCCTTATCGCCCATAAGGCACCACTGGGAAAGACAATTCTCTAGCTGGTCTAAAATAATATTAGTAGCTCTTCGGGGCTGGCTTGGGGCGATCAAGAAGCCCGCCTTCCTTCTTCTCGGTGCTCCTTTCAGTGTAACGCTTTCCAAAAAGAACTCTCAAAATCTTTTCGTAGAGCTTAAACAAATACCCTGCTGCCACGAGAAGCCCCGAGAGAATCGTCGCAAGTCTCGCCACAAACGCTATAAACAGAATACGCTTTTCGCGGATAGTGAGCTTGATGGGCTCGAAAGAGTAGGCGAAGTAAATGCCAGCAGGCTGCATATCTCTGGGGTGCAGCACGTGGTGGATCTCTGTAAGCGCATACTGGTATGTGTCCACCAAGATCCCGAGCTTTTCGTAAAGCGTAGGCACCACTTTTGTGAAGTATTTGTACTGCTGGAGTTTGTTGTCCGACACTTTGGCAGTGAAGTCAAGAGGGTTGTTGATGACCGGGTAGAAATCTCCATACGAATACTCATACACCACGTGGGAGAAGTTGTACAGCTCAGGTTGCACCACCAGGCGGTCTCTGAATGCCAGGCCTTTCGCGATGATGAAGAACTCGCCCTTGACGTAATTCACGGGGATTGTGCCGAAAATATGGCACGCAGGTGCGTTCTCGTTGGCGCGAGCCCCAGAAATACTGTACTCTGCCCGAAGTGTTTCTTGCATGATTTCGTCCAACTCGGGCGTCTCGTGTTCATTGTTTTCACTGTTGACTTTAAAAGGCTCCGGAACATGAAACCCAACGCCCTGGAAATTGAGCACTTCGCCCGCCATATACGTGTCACTAGTGATGTCCATGACATTGGTCGCGAGGAACTGGCAAGGCATTGCCACCACCAAATCAACGTTGATATCAAGTGACAGCCGAATCTCATTATCCACGGCAAACCGGCGATCAACGTACCCACCAAGAAACCCGCCGATTTGGACCCACATGATCATAAGCATGCACAACACGGTGAGTACTGTTGAGAGCCCGCCGCGCTGAGAACGCACTGAAGCTTCAGGCGCCACTTTCGAGAAAGCGTCAAAAACCTTGACCTTCCTAGAAATAGACTCCATTTTTTTCTATCTCAAGCAGCGGATCTTCGGTGTTTGGCCCAGGAATATGTTATCCAGGTCTGCACAAACCACGTTGCACGTTCGTGGCCGGCAGCGTGTGTGCAGGTCTCGCGAGATCGGTATGTTCGCTTCACCACGACGGACGTCTAGACGAATGTATTTTCTTATCAATCTGAAATATTTTTAGTTGTTTTTTTCAATTTTCTTTCTCTTTTTCACTTTTTTTTCATAAAACGCGGTCTATTATTTGCCTGGGATGGTGGCTCACGATTTTAGCCCAAAGCAATAATTGAACTTTTTAGACCAACGTCCAGCATCACTTAAGCTTATAAATTTTCTGGGGGCGGGCATATCGGTAACATGTACGATAAAGACGGCGCCTTCTGAATTCCTGAGTTGTGTCCTGATCAACAGGCACCTTGTCGTAAATCCAGCCCTCGCCACTATCCTCTGGCACTCTCAAGTGCGTCTGATCATAGCGGCGGATCTTCAAAAGTTCCTGCGGATTTGGATCGATGCGCCAGTTGTTTGTGAAGCCAAAATCAAACTTCCATTCCTTAGGCGGTGAGACCTTGTTGAGATGATTCACTCCATGAGGGAGCTTCCCAGCGACTCTCACCGCGTCATTGTAATCGAAAAGCCTCTTGGAGTACGCATAAAACTTCCACTCCTGCTTGAAAACATCTCTAGTTTGTAGCTCAAAGACCTCCACAATCCTTACTTCCGGTGGCTCGTCGACTATGATATCTTGCCTGTCGAAATCCTCAAAAAACGACGTAGAGTTTTCCAGAGAGACATCATGGGATTTCTTGGCTTTCTTGTCAACCTTTCCTTGCATGCTCTGGAGCCCCCCAAGGTATTTCTTGGCATTAGGATGACAAAGCAAGAGAACGGACCACCCGGACAGTATAAAGCATAGTCTCCAGGGAATGAAGTTTCCGAAGAAAAGCACAAATGACGTGGCAAAAATGACAACGTAGAAGATGTACGTCGTGACGCGCTCGTCTTTGAAGACCGTGAAGTCATTGAGGATGCTTTCGCTGTGCGAGATAGACTTTAGTACATCACCTGTCAAGTTCTGCAAGTCACGCATGTTGATCAACAACGAAACCTGTGACTTGACAAGCGTTCGTTTATCCTTTTTATCGGCTCGATCCGGCAAGTCAGGCGCATCTTTGTTTAGCTTGGGCTTCCGCTCAGCTCTTGACGCCGAGCTGGCTATTTCCAAAGAAGACCCAGTGGAATGGGTCAGAGAGTACTCGTCCATCGTTTCATTGTGTTCCTCCAAGAAATCCGTCAAAAGACTGGTATCCTTTGAGCTGTTGAGGAACTGTAGGAACGACTGGCCTCTCTTCTTGACCGGGATGATCTCAGGTGTATCCATGGGATGCCTGTGCAAATACCCAGGTAGGATGATTCCGAAGAGAAGAACGAGCAAGGGAAGAGCAAGGACGATGTGAGGCCACATGCAAACGCAAGTGTACGCCACCAAGAAAGCCAATGTTTTCGTTGGCTTGCGCCACGTGACCAAATGCACAAGCCCGTATTGAAGTTTGAAGAACGCGCCCATTTTCCAGCTCAACTCCTTCAAGTTGGAGACGAAGACCCGAATGGAGAGCGGTGGTTTCCTGGTTCTCAGAGGGTCATTCATTCTATTCTGGAGGTCTTCAGCCTCCGCCGACTCGGGCATAGCGCTCCGCACCATGATATCCATGAACCGGTCCATGAAGTGCGCCTGGTCCTCTTGCATTGCGTTTGCAGACAGAGCCACCCCGTCGATGAGGTCGGCCTCGGCGTCCAGGTATTCGAAGCCCGCCGACGACAGGCTGCTTTTGTTGTCGAGTTTGTCGAGGCTGATTCCGAGCATTGCAGCTGCTGTGCCCGCAGCAAGACCCCTGTTGGTATCGTAGCCTCGCAGCTCAGCAACATTGTTCGTGTAGTCATATAGATGCGACACCAAGCGGGCCCTTTTGGACCTTTTGGTTTGCAGGGTAGCGTCGGCCATGTCGGTGGGCATTGCGTTTCTTGCGAGGTGCTGCGTTGTTATGTTTTCGAGATGGCTGAGTAGCCCGAGGAGTATTGCGGCCGCATGGACTGTCTGGATGGGTGTGGGGAATGGAACCCACGGGAGTGCACATGGCTGCCCATACCTGCGTTTGGTCGGTGGAACCGCGCGACGGCTGCGAACGCGAAATTCGTCCGTTTAATTAGGCGGCCCCCCTCCGGCTGATTGACCAAGGCCGTCCTGTAGAAACGGTGAGTCGAGGAGCTGCGCGGCCGTGGGGCGCACGGCCGGGTCCCACTGGAAAACCAGGCCCATGAAGCGCGAGAACGCGGCCTGGTCCGACTTGTCCTCGTGCGAGCTGTGCAACCGCATGGACACGTCGAGAGACCGCGAGCTGAGCTTCACGTTCCGCTTGAACGGCGCGGGCAGGGCCGAGGCCGGCTGGTCCTTGGGCTCGCAGGCCTGCAACTGCAAGTTGAGGAACGGGAGGTTGATCTTGCCGTCGAGATTGAAGAGCGTGTAGAGCAACGTCTTCTTCAACTTGCGCTCGTCGACCTGCACGGCGGGCTTGGACGAGAACACGGAGGCGCCCGACACGAGCGGGTCGTTGAGTTTGCGGTGCATGTCCGTCCGCACGGACCGGAGCAAGCGCTTGCGCTCGGCCAAGACCAACGCGCTGGGCGGCGCGCCGAACATCTCGAGGACCAAGGCGATCTGCTCGAGCTCGTTCCTGCCCGGGAGAAGCGGCGAGCCCGCGAAGAGCTCTGCGAGCACGCAGCCGAAGGACCACACGTCGATTTGGGGGCCGTACCGCGCGCCCAAGATCACCTCGGGCGCACGGTAGAAGCGCGACTGGATGTACGAGAAGGAGGTCTCGGTCTCGAGGCACGAGGAGCCGAAGTCGATGAGCTTCACCTGAAAGTCCGGCGCGCCGGCCGCGCCCGGGCAGTAGTCCGGCGGGAGGCGGATCATGATGTTCTCCGGCTTGATGTCGCAGTGGATGACGTGCTGCGCGTGCACGAAGCGCAAGCCGGCCAAGATCTTGCGCGCAAACGACCGCACCAACGCGAGCGCCACGCCGCGGAACTGCCCGAGCTCGAGCAACGTGTACAAGTTGAGCGAGAGGAGCTCGCTGACAATGCACATGTGCCCGCGGAAGTGGAAGTGGTCGCAGTAGGTCAAGACGTGGCCGTCGGCGCGGCCCGCCTGCGCGGCCGCAAGGTGCTTGAGCATCTTGACCTCGCTGACCGCCTGCAACAGCCAGTCGAGCTCGTTCTTGATCACCTTGATGGCCACGTTGCGCCACCGCCCGCGCGCCGCGTACCGGTGGTCGCGACAGTGCACCACGTTGCCGAACGAGCCCGTGCCGAGCACCCGCACGATCTCGTAGCGGTACGCCACGTGGTCCTGCGGCCGCACCACGTAGTTGCCGTCCGCGTCGTCGAACCCATAGTTGTTCTTGAAGCTGCTGACGTTGATGGCACTGCCGCACCCGGGCGCCGTCCACGCCGGAGGCACGTAGTACACGTGCGCGTTGCGCATCATCTCGCCGCGCTCGTATACGCTGAGCTGCGTGTCCTGGGCGTCAATGAGCTGCGCGGCCGCCACGGGCTGCTGCTCCTCGAGCGCCGCGTCGAGCGAGTTCGGCTCCGCGAAGAGCAACGCGTCCAGCCGCCGGATGAGCTCGTACATCTGCGCGGCCGAGGCCGGCTTGGCATGCGCCGGGCTGGGCGTGCGCCGCGGCCGGGCCGCGGCCAGCCGCGCCTTCTTCGTGCCCGCGTAGAGCCGCGTGTACACGTCTGCGCGCCGCGGCGCCTGGTCCGGCGAGGTTTCCGGGCACGGCGCACTGGGCGCGGAGCCGGGCGGGCCGGCCGGCCGTGCCGCGGGCCGCTTCTTCGTGGCGAGCACCGCGTAGTGGTGTTTGCGGCGGGCGCACATGTCCGGGTGCGACGCCGAGCGGGTCTGGCCCGGCCCGCGGGCGGGCGCCGCCGCGGCCTGTTTCTTGCGCGACGACGACGTGTCCCTCATGAACGACGGCAGCGGCGCGTCCAAGGGCGTGTTTGTGGTGTCTGCCCGCGCGTTCAAGGGCGTGTTTGCGGCGCCTTCCCGGGCATCGTCGGGCGTGTTTGCGGCGCCTTCCCGGGCGTCCATGGGCGCCTGTGGGAGGGGCCGCTTGTGGGCGGCAGCCGCCGGAACGGCCGGTTTGGCGCCGGACGCGGCCCGCGTCTGCGCTCGGGCCGCCGTGGAGAGGCAGGGCGCCGCCGCGGGCGTCGTGGCGCCGTGTGGCGGGGGGTACAAGCTGGCCGGGTATTGCTTGCGCAGAGGCCGGCGGGCGCCAGGCGTGTCGAGCTCGATGCGGGCGAAGCGGGCACTGAAGCCAGGCGAGAGGTGGGACATGGGGCGCTGCCGGTGCTGGGGGGGCTGTTGTGGGGGGCGGGAGGGGAGTGCTGGCGGCGTGGAGATGGGTGCAAAGGACGGATCCAAGACCGGCTGGGCTGGGGCCGGGTGAGGTTTGGGGCAACTGGGGCCAGGGCGCGGCGCGCCGCGCGTGCGCGCTGGGGGCCCTGTGCTGGGGCCGGCTCGCGCCCTTCCTGGCGCCTGGCCCCGCCTGCCGCGCGGGCTCTAGGGCGGAGGGAGCAGGGCGGGGGGCCGCGTGGGAGACGAGGGCTTCGGTCGCACCGGGTGCACGGGGTGGGTGCTCTGTGCCTCGAGTTTTGCCGTGCTTGATTTTGATTTTTGCTGCCTGGTTTTGTTTTTGCCGAGCCTGGTTTTGTTTTTGCTGTCTCTTTGCTTGCAATTTTATTTTGTTTTTGGCTGTTTGCAGCGTACCCTTTTTTTTGTTTGCCTGTGGTTCTTCTCCCTCATGCTCTGGCTCTGCTTTATAAGTGCTCACTGTGATGTCCCTCTCATATACCTCGATTGAAATCGCACAAGGGCTGGGGAAAAGCGGGAGTACTCGGGGCATTGTACTTCGCTCCTGCTTTGATTCCGTTTCCCTGTACTCTATCCCTGGGACCCAGCTTTATTTTCTTTTCATTTTCTTTTCATTTTCTTTCCATTATATTGGTATTTTTTATTCTTTTTGTTTTTCTTATTCTTCTTGTTTTTGTTATTTTTTTTGTTTTTGTTTTTCCTATTCTTCTTGTTTTTGTTATTTTTTTTGTTTTTGTTTCCATCTTTTCTTTTGGTTTTCGTTGCTTCTCTTTTTCTTTCCCTCTGATTCCAATACAAGCGAGGAGGATCGAAATGCCCGTTGCATGGCACATGGATCTTGCTGCTGCCTCTTCTCTTTCTGGCCTCCATCATAATGTCTTTTTAGGAAACTTTTTTCTCTTTCGTTTTCGATTTCTCCATTGCTCTTTTATTATGGCCCAATTCTTTTTTTGGCCGGAGCACACGGGCCTTCTACTGGAGATTTGCGGCAATAGCCTCTGCGGGCTCTGCTCTGGAGTGAACATACCCCCGAACTGCTTCGTTTTTTTTGCCTGCTCAATAACATCACCTTCACATAATACCCAGAATTTTGAACATCAAGGCTTTTTTACATCAAGGTTTTTTAACATCAAGGTTTTCTAACAATAATGCACACGCTGATTAAGGAATGTTTTTGATTGAATGGTTCAGTCTATGGGATTTTATATCTCGTAGGTCCATTGGGTGCGAAAATCAACATGCAAATGGACCTGTTCATTAAAGAATACGCTGCAGATTCGGGCACTGTGCTTGAGATATAGAAGCAGCCTCGGGATATTTCCTGATCAAGCAAGAACCCGCACCAAAATTATTTCGCAGATCTATTAGATGGTCACTACCAATTAACATCACCGCCTTCGGGAAAGCACTAGCATTTGGATAGAGATCCTGAAACGGTTTCCTGTGGCCAGCGATCCGGATTCCGCGGCCAGCGATCCGACATGGCATTGGCGACTCCGAGCTACCTGACTTGGAGCCTAAAAATAGGGAAGAAGAATTAGAATACAGTTTACGCGCAGTGGCTCTAAAGCTGCTTGAAATATTAGCTAGTTCTGCTTTTGCTATAGTGGCCCGACCTTGCTGGCGTATTGCTGACACTTTTCCTTATAATCTCTTTTTGGGTTTAGCTCATGACATTTGAAAGAAGAAAACTACAAAGAAAAGAGGCATCAGTACACTAACTCGCAAATATACGTGCTTCGGGTGTAACTGTGCTCTTTAATCCCCGCTAATTATCATAATTTCTCTAGGGAAATTTTCGAAATGTATCCGGCAGCATTTTACCTTTAACAACAGACGTGCATCACCAGAAACACAAAAAGAACAAACGGCATCTTAGTTTCTTTCCATGAGCTTATTCAAAAAGGTCAATACACCAGTAGCGTTTCAAAAGTGTTCTAAAGATTAAAAAACATTGCGCAAGCCCGGAATCGAACCGGGGGCCCAACGATGGCAACGTTGGATTTTACCACTAAACCACTTGCGCTTTGGATGTCAGGCTGTTATGATACGACATGAGCCAGATTATAGATTCTGGGCATCCTGTATAATACGAAGGACGAAGAGTCTAAACATTCCTGATCGGGGTTACTCCTCACCTACTGTATAGAAGGGTTCCGAACTATAAAGGAGCGTGAGGCTGAGACATCCCTGAAGAAGGATAACACTTTTGAGACATCGAGAATACGACAGATAGACTAGGCCTATCCACTAAGGCTGAACTATCTATAAACCGATCTACTCGTAGTTTAAGAGACAGCTCCAGGCTGTTTCATAATAGTTGGTAGCGCAGCTTAGTTACGACCATGGGAGAAACTACAATGAGCGCAGAGACAAATAAAGACACGTCGACCTTGACCTTCAACCCGACAATGTACTTCAGCGACGCAGAACAAGACCGGGCCGCTCAAGAATATTTGAGTAACA
>NW_017387778.1:0-2018 GCF_001664035.1 Metschnikowia bicuspidata var. bicuspidata NRRL YB-4993 | reverse complement strand
AGCCAAGAGCTCCTCTCCAGCTCGGAGCCAAGAGCTCCTCTCCAGCTCGGAGCCAAGAGCTCCTCTCCAGCTCGGAGCCAAGAGCTCCTCTCCAGCTCGTTTTTGGCGGGGTGTAAGCAGACATTTCTGATGGCCCAACAAAGCGCACAGTTGCATCGAAGGGTCTCTCGGCATGAGGCTCAGCAGGCACGCCGCCGCCGCTGCCGGCACTACTCTCACCACTCGAACTCTGAAGATAAGAGCAAGCCTGCCATGATGTCCAGCCAGTAACATGCATGTCGTGTCGTGTCATGTCATGTCGTGTCGTGTCATGTCATGTCATATCGTGTCAGTCACAAAGCACGCCCCCCAGTTCCTGGCACGCGTTGTTCCTCAGCCCCATGCTCACATAGACTCGCATCCCTGCGCCCGGTCCAGGGCGTCGCCCGGGCTTGGCTGCGGAACCAAAAAGGGCGCCTAGACCCCGTAGTTCTTGGCGGCTAGCGTCTTGTCGAGCTGCGCCCACAAGTCGCGCACGAGCATCTTGTCGCGAAAGCGCTTCTCGCCGCGGTCTACGGCTATCGGCGTCACGTTCCAGTCGTGGATCTGCTTGGGCACAATGTCGCCCAGGTACCCCATGTAGAAGCCCTGGTAGTGCTGGAACAAGAGCTCGGGCCGCGAGTACTTGAACTTGGCAAACTGCCACGCCTGGCCCGTGGTGAAAATGGCTATGACGCGGTCCCAGTACTCGGGCTTGGTGAACAAGTCCACGTTGTCCACCACCATGATCAGCTGCGCCGCGCGCACGAAGCGGTCCGTGGGCCGCAGCACCGTGACCACGTTGTTCTCCGCCCGCTTGAGCGCCGGCTCCACGAACCGGCCGTCCTCCAAGAACTCCTTGATGTTGCTCAACGAAAGAAGCGCGGTGGTGGCCGGCGACACGATGATGATGGGCTGTTTCTTGGCCGCGGCCGCGGCCTTGGTGCCCGGGCGCGCCGGCCGCGCCCGCTTCAACTGCGCCGTGAACTTCTTGGCGTCGGAAACGAGGTTTTTGAGCACGATGTTCTTGGTGCCGCGCAACGCGGCGTTGTGGTCGAGCGAGTCCACCTCGTACGCCGCGAGCCGCGCCACGCGGGGGTCGTCCAGCCGCCGTTTTCTCGGCGCAGCGCTGGCCCCGGGCCCTGCGGGCGTTTTTGTGGCCGTGCCGGTCTCCGGGCGGCCGGCGCCAGCGTCGTTCTGTATGAACTTGCACGACTCCGAGTGGCCGCCCAACCACGTGGTCAACTCGGCCTTGGCCAAGAACTTGAAGTCCGCGACCTGGTTCTCCATGCACGCGGTTTTGTACTCGACGATCGACGACTTATCGTGGAGCCAGCAGAACACAACGGCGCGGAGCGTCTGCGGCTCGTTTTCGCAGGTGAAAGACGTCACGCCATCGAGCGGGTACGACGCTGCGGCACTGCCGCCCCCGAGCCGCACGTGCGTGGCGTCGCGGATGGAGGAGGTGGGCGTCTCGGTGTCTGTGACGGTTATCAACTCGATTGCCTGGTTGTCTTTGATAGCCTGTCGCAACTTGACTAGGGCCTCCATCTCGGTGGTTCGAACGGCTTGTTTTTTCTTTTTTTGAGGGGCGAAGGGAGGGCTTTGCGGCGGGAGGAAAGGCCGGAAAAAACAGCGATGTTTTGGGAGCGAGTGCGTGCCTGTTGGTGGGCGGAAGACTAGGTGCTGGGTCTTAATGTTGGGGCTGGTGCGAGAGATTTTCGAGGTGGGTTGAGATCTGGTGCGCCGGCCGGTGTGCATGGAGCGCGCCGTTGGTGTGAGCGGGCTGAGGTATAGAGCTGGTCTGTGAAGCATGGTCGAGCGTGGTTTATAGAGCAGGTTTATAGAGTGGGTCTATGAAGTAGGGTCTATGAAGTTTGGTTTATAAAGTATGGTCTTTGAAGTAGGGTCTATATGTATTATCTTTAAAGTGTGGTTTATAAAGTAGGGTCTATGAAGTAGGGTCTATGAAGTTTGGTTTATAAAGTATGGCCTATGAA
>NW_017387777.1:0-2041 GCF_001664035.1 Metschnikowia bicuspidata var. bicuspidata NRRL YB-4993 | reverse complement strand
CTTTTGATATACCGACAAAACTAAGAAAAACTCTCGAAACTCTGTTGCCTAATTAATCTCAGCTCCCGTGACTTAGATGAAACACTTGGGGAGGAAAATTGACAAGCTTCTAACTCACTGTTTGGGGAGGCACGGTCAGAACCATACTCGAAGAAGAATGATTTTCATCAAATAAAAAGATGTTGTTAAAAATAGGTCATATAACAACCAGCTAGTTTAACTGGTAATTCCATATCTCATAATGTGTGTTTTCGAAGTAGACTTCCGCTTCTTGCGATTTTCAGTGCAATTTCGCAGACCTTTAGTGAACTATTTCCTGATATACAGCTACTTGGCAGCCTTCAGAATTATAACTTCACCACTTTGTAATAAGTCTATCCAATATTCATCAGCTTTGAACGAGTCTGCTTTATATGTGTGATGGCTTCATCGTTTAGTCTCTGCAGAAGCAAAGCTAAACCGAAGTTGATAATTTTTAAATCATTCCCCATTTTTGAAATAAAAAATCTTCATAATCTGCACATGGCTCATGAGGAAATTCTTCAACTTACGGAAATATATCCACAGATTTCAGGCACCTACATGCCATTTGATGATCATCCTTGTCATTGATTATGGTTTCTGTTGCGGAAAACTCTTCAACATTACACTAAATATTTCAAAAATACCAATAGTTGAAGCTATCAAAATTACCTTTTCTGTTTAAAAAGTTTACATAAAGACGAAATTTAGCAGCGAACATGCAGTGTGCAACATAAGCTTGATCGACGGGTCTTTTATATAGGAAGATATCTGCAGAAATCCAAACCTTCGACCTCTCAAACTAAAGAGAAAGAGTGTTTCCTGGGCTGCATACTCGTTAGGCTGATGTTTACAGCAGGTTCTCTCGAAGCTACTGTGGTCCTTTTCTTCGCTAAATGATCAGCCTAGAGGAACTGGCGCTATACTTTGAAGGATAAAATAGAAGTACAGATATTCAGACTGTTTTTTGATACTGTTTCAAAGTTTTCGTAGTCTTCACTTTGAAAATCGACTTATAGATCGAAATCTTACGCAAAAGAGTCTTTCGCTAAGAAACAACTACGGCTCCCATGTTATAAGAATACGGCAGCTCTAAGCTTTGTGTAATTCAATACTTAATTGATGAGAGGTCAACTCAAAACAAAACACTTGGAGGCTTGTGATTATTTCTTATCAAAACTCATTCGCTGAATTTGACTAGAAAATACATGAAAGTCTTGGTTGGAGACAGGGATCACTACTACTTCACACATGACTCATTCTCAAATATCAGACGCATTTTGTTGGTCAAGTCTTTCATGGAACAAGAGTATCAATGACTTTCAGACGTTCACAAAAACGCTTTTGCTCATTGAATCCAAAATTGAGTCTGTGGAGTAGCCCACTTTCAATGAGCCAAAACTTTGCAAAGCTAATCGGAACTGTGGCGGAATTGCTTCGCAAAGACCAAAGTCAAATTTTACCTTTTGACTTAAAGTCAATTATTAACACTTTCTACAGGCTTCTTTTATGTATGTAGTTACTTGTAAAAGGTGAGGCATGTAGTTGTTTTCGCATTTCTTATGTGGCATTTGACTAATTCTTAAAATATCAAAAACCGCTGCAAAAATCAATTTTGTCTAGATCAATAAGATAGAAGAGACAAGAAGCTAAAAAATTATCATAAGAAGATTAAGATAATTATCAAATAAACGAAATCATAAAATTGGGTTGTCCTCGAAGCTTTTTGGGCCCGCTGGGAAATGCAAGTCCATGAGCCGCACCCATCAAGTCACGTGTCATACGATAAGCGATTTTGCACAGCGTCTTCAGATCCGTCCTATTAATATGGCAAGATCGTATATTACAAAGTTCGGGGTTGAATACTGTGCAATTTAAAGTGGGTAGCTCAAATATTTCAACGTTCAATTTTCGTGCATGTTTTCTATATTATAACAAGGAAGTAGCGTCTGAATTCTTCAGGGTTGACACAATTGAACCACTAACGTAAGCGTATTGATAAGTCACTCAATACAAGTGC
>NW_017387776.1:0-2112 GCF_001664035.1 Metschnikowia bicuspidata var. bicuspidata NRRL YB-4993 | reverse complement strand
ACACGAACATTAAGGGTAATGGATGTATCACAGTGGGTCCGACCTCGAAATTGAATTTAGAATGTGGGCACGGTGGACTCGCAATTGAAAACACGCAGACTGTCTACCTCAGCTCTTCTACCTCCGTATTGCAAGTATCTGGATTACAGAATTTGTTTAACGTCGTCGAAGTAAAAGTTGCAGGCTTCGGAAACAGTAATGCAATTGATTTAGACATATTTTTTATGCCCCAAGCAACGACCTTTGAGTATCTTGAAGATACAGGCACTTTGGAGGTCACTCACTTCAGAAGATTGGTGATTCGACTCCAAATTGGCCCGAGATATGTTTCTAGACATTTCAGATTGACACGTGGTCTTTATGGCTCTAGGATTATTTATCATCTTCCTGCTCCTCATTACCCTCCTGATAGCTGTTCATGTGAGCCTGTGTGTCCATAGATGACAGCCAAGTATAAGCTGTCTTTGCCAGTGGTTGCTTATCGGAATTAAGTTTCTTCAAACACTAATTAAATGACTCAAAGAATTTAACCTCTTGCCTTATTGAATGTAATTAAAATACCTTGTCTCCAAACTATGTGAAGTGAGAAGCTCATACGCTCTTTTGTTAGTCTATATTCTTGTTTCGAGTCTACATGGTAAACGGAGTTTGCACCCTGAATCCTTATGACTTATCCGCATCATGTTTTGGCCATTCTTCAATAGCCGCGATTAATGAAACAAAATCACGAGCGACCTGAGTGAATATTGATACAAAAATCTCTGGAGGTAGTCTGATTGCTTTTTTCAGGGGAGGAGCTCTTTGAGGATATTACTGATTGCGATCGCACATCTGACATACGGTATTTATTTGTGGAACAGAATTACGGCTGTCGTGAAATCAAGATTTTCCGCGAGCAAAAACGTCGCTGGCAGTGTATCAAATCATAAAAATATTATTTTTGAGTATCATATAGTATGTTGCATATTGCATCCGGGACAAAATACCATTAACGGCTATTTGGGGAGGATAGTACAAAATGAACGCAAGGCCTCATTATTCTTAACTGTCGAAGAAAGGACCAAATGTTTTTGGCAATGTGAGCTTTCGCGTTCTTACAGGCCATTACCATCAATATATCTGCTATACTATATTGAAATCTTGACCTTTGTCGGTAATAATATTATTGGGATATAAGTACCGATTAGGCCAAATTGTGTTACTCTTCAAATCTCATCGATAATAGGGAGAAATCAAAACAATTTTTCAAAATATGACACAAGAAACCATATTAACGAAGAAGAAGACCGGAAATCTGTTTCGGTTAGTTATCCATTGTCAGAAGCGTGATGTAGTAAACTCATCTCCTCATAAGTTTTGTAGTAGACTCAGATTGCGTCAAGCAAGAAAAGATTATAGGGAATTGCTTTTCACATAAAGCACAAATTCTAAATTTGAGCCTGATACAAAGAAATCGTGTAGTAAGACATTCACATTCGGCTTTATAGCTTTGGGGCACTTCGTTTATCATTTTAAGACATATCAAACATCCCGGTAAGCGATTGAATGAATTGGGAATGATAACGGGACATTCAAACGTTTCAAATCAATGCATCTTCGATTTTTGGTGTATTTCTCTAGTTGAAGAAACAAAACTTTCAAATAATTTATAAAATACTTTTGAACAGCTTCCAACTACGTACATAGTATTGAAAAGCAGTCTGTCTCCTTCCGTTAACCTGGAAGGTCATCTTAGCACGTATCTGTTTACGTATTGAATCATGCTTCGGGAAGATGTGCAAATTTTTTCAGCATGGCAAATTGATGCTATCAATTGTTATTTCTGAGCCAGCCTTGAATATATAGCGTAAAAGGCGGGACTCTCAAGGAGTTCTTGAGAATTTCCAGGCCCAATTAACTGAAAGAACAGCGGGTTGACGGAAAAAATATTACAACATAAAGATACGCACATGAGTGTTGAAAGGCAAGTCAGATATAGGGGAGTATTTTGAGAAGAATACGGACAATCGATTCACTTTCGTCCATTTCAAGCCAGCCCATATTGCCTCTATGCTCAAATGGTTCGAAATCTACGACACATTTATGGGGGCAAAGTTCATGTTTTTCGCATAG
>NW_017387775.1:0-2135 GCF_001664035.1 Metschnikowia bicuspidata var. bicuspidata NRRL YB-4993 | reverse complement strand
TTGTTGTCTAGTCGTTTTTTTTCCTTTTCCTGGCCTCCTGGTTCTTCTTTAGGCTGTTCTCATTGATCCTCTCCATCGCTTTTCATTAATTTCCTCCGTCACTTGTCGCGGGAATTACCTCGGTCACTCCCGCTTATTCCGTCACTCCCACTTATCCCGTCACTCCCACTTATCCCGTCACTCCCACTTATCCCGTCACTCCCAGTTATCCCGTCATTCCCACTTATTCCACCCCCATTCCATCACTTTTGCCACGATTTTTGCCCTCGGATTTTCCTTTCCTCTTGCCAACCCTTCAGTCTCAGTTCCACCAGCCGGCCCAGCCGCGGGCCGAGCCGCACCTCCGCGAAAAAAGAGCAGAAAATACTGACCTCACGCTACCGAAAAAAGAAGGATCCAAGCACCAGCCCTGAAACACAAAGATGGCCACCTGCTCGTCGCCACAATGCGGCAAGGACTCCGAGTCTGCGTTGAAATGCCCCGTGTGCTTGAAAAACGGCATTTCGTCTGTGTTCTGCAACCAGACGTGTTTTAGAGGAGGCTGGGCCATGCACAAGGCCGTGCACCCAGCAGAGGACAACAAGAAGTTCGACCCGTTCCCCAACTTCAAGTACACAGGGGATTTGAGGGCGTCATATCCGCTCAGTTCTCGACGTGCCGTGCCCCAGCACATCAAGAAACCGGACTATGCACAGGACGGAAGGCCCTTGAGTGAAATCAAAAACGACCGTCTCGGCAAGATCACCATCTTGACGGAGTCGGAGATCAAGAAGATGCGCAAGGTCGGGCTTATTTCGCGCCAGATCTTGGACAAGGTGGCGTCGCACATTGCGCCCGGCATCACCACGGACGAGCTCGATGCCATCTTGCACAAGGAGTGCTTGCACCACAACGCATATCCCTCGCCCCTCAACTACTACAACTTCCCCAAGTCCATGTGCACGTCGCTCAACGAGGTCATTTGCCACGGCGTGCCGGACAAGACCGTGTTGCAGGACGGCGATATCCTCAACTTGGATGTGACCATCTACTTGCACGGCTTCCACTCGGACTTGAACGAAACCTACTACGTGGGTGACAGGGCCAAGGCGGACCCCGATATCGTGCGCTTGGTGGAGACCACGCGCGAGTGCTTGGACTTGGCCATTGCCATGGTTAAGCCGGGCTTGGTGTTCCGCAACTTGGGCAATGCCATCGAGGAGCACGCGCTGAAAAACGGCTGCTCGGTGGTGCGCTCGTACTGCGGCCACGGCATCAACTCGTTGTTCCACTGCCAGCCCAACATCCCGCACT
Source organism: Metschnikowia bicuspidata var. bicuspidata NRRL YB-4993 (assembly GCF_001664035.1). Classification (NCBI taxonomy): domain Eukaryota; kingdom Fungi; phylum Ascomycota; class Pichiomycetes; order Serinales; family Metschnikowiaceae; genus Metschnikowia; species Metschnikowia bicuspidata. The sequence goes on along the minus strand of NW_017387775.1, from coordinate 842 downwards.
ACGCCAAGAACAAGGCCATTGGAGTCGCCAAGCCCGGAATGGTGTTCACCATTGAGCCCATGATCTGCTTGGGCACATACAAGGACGTCACGTGGCCGGACAACTGGACCTCGGCCACGCAGGACGGGAAGTTTTCTGCTCAGTTCGAGCACATGATGCTTGTGACGGAAGATGGCTGCGAGGTCTTGACGGCCCGCCTCGACGACTCTCCCGGCGGGGCCATTCCAAGGATATAGAGTATGAATACGACAGCATAGGCATGTACACTGTAGGCAACTTGCAGTGAAGCACCAAAAAGGCCCGCTTTGCTGACTCTGGGAAAAAAATGGACGAGTCCGGATTTGAACCGGAGACCTTTCCCATGCTAAGGGAACGCGCTACCAACTGCGCCACACGCCCTGTTTGTGAAATTCAGGAGGAATGGTTTAACAATTAGAGTCAAATAACACAGACAATGGGTCCGCGAGGAGAGAGATCTATCAGAAGAAGATAGAGGAACCCCAAGCCCTGTCGTTATTATTTGAGAGAGAAATGTCCTCGCAAACGAAAAAGGGTGCTACGCCCTCACCACGATCTTCAAGGTCTACACCAGAAGGCGTGGCGAGTCGCAGGAAGTGGGATCCTTAAGTCCGCTACAACCAGCGGAGTTGAAGCGACTACTACAGGAGACCTATCCTAGGAGTCGATGACGTAATATCCAATACGTAAACAGATACGTGCCATGAGGACTGTCCAGGCCGTGACTAACGGAAGGGGACGGGCCGAGCTAAGACACTTGGTACGTAGCTGGGAGCTGTTTAAAGGTTTTTTATATATATTCGTTATATAGTTTTGTCCCCTTT
>NW_017387774.1:0-2146 GCF_001664035.1 Metschnikowia bicuspidata var. bicuspidata NRRL YB-4993 | reverse complement strand
AGTCCGCACAGACAGCCGGACAAAATATAAAGGGTTTTTACATACTACCCATTTTGACTGTTGTTTATTGATAAAGATTCAAGAAAGTGTATGAAAAAAATCTCAACGTAACTAAAGACCTGTGCGACGGTGGGAAAAATTTGACTGGTTCTGCATGATAGTAATGTGAGAGCGCACGTGATCCAGGGCAATAGCCCTAAAAGAATATGGCGCGCGGCGCGCGGTCCTACGCCACGCGTACAATCTATCAGAAAAGACACCGCTCGATGGTAAAATGAATAATACTGTACGTTGACGAAGCAAACCTTGGCTCGAAAAAAATTAATTGTTGACTAATATTTTTAAAAAAGATGCGCAAGCCCGGAATCGAACCGGGGGCCCAACGATGGCAACGTTGGATTTTACCACTAAACCACTTGCGCGTTTGTATGTTAGTTTTGGGTTGGAAAACATCAAGTCAAAGCCACGACGGGGGAAGTAAGTAGTGTGAAGGCTACCGATCTAGAACAATAAATTTATATTCGACCATCCGGTACTGACTACTTATGAAAAACTTGTAAGGATGCGAAGTTTAATAGTTTCGACACAATCTACGTTTCTGGAGGCTGTTTAGAGGTCTTTGTTAAAGAAAAAAAAATGTATTGAAAGATGCGGCTGCTCGGAGACAGGGGCAAGAACTATGGACCATAGAATACCTGAACATTTCCCACATGTGTACGAAGCACTGTTTTTTGGGCGCGGAAAAGCCTTACTGTTTGATGGGCCCGAGGGGTGGTATCCAAAGCCGGGCTCTGAGAAGCGGATAACTCAACTTTCGTATATGGGCAGAATTATTTTGAGAGAGACACAACTTGGGGATGGGGTTTGAAAATAGGCTTCGGTACCAGATCTCCTGATTTGATAAGCCATTTTGTTTCATGTGCTTATTAAGGTTAGGTCCTGGTTGTGTATGTAACTTCACATTATTGCATACCTGCTAGATACCATGTAAATAATCTTGCTCTAAAAAAAGTGGCACAGTTAGGAGTTTTATTATTTGCAATAGCGTTTTTCAGTTTATGTGGCGCAAGAGGTCAACTCTGCATCCAATTGATACTGTGGTCCGTTGCTGACTCTTGGATCTCTTAGAAGACTTGTCACATATGCCCGTTGAGATGGCAGAAGGGAGAGCACGAAATTACATGATCTATTTGCATTACGGTATAGTTTTGTATGAATGAGAATTTGCTTCGAAGAGTATTTTGTGGAAGCTTTGGCCCCCGTTTCAACATAGCATTGAAGGTATGCTCCTCTTTGAAGATTGAAACAAGATATAAATGAAAATGCTTTATAGATCTCCGAGGAAAAAGTAGAGCCATAAATGGTTGATCCCAGCAGAGACGTTGGCCTACTTTGGCAATATTTCGTTTGATAAAAACCACGAAAAAGGGTGCAAAACCTTTTTCGATACACTCAGTCAACGGTTGTTTGCTGAAGTAATTTTTGAAGACCAAAATCTACAGACTCCTGAATTTTAAAAATTGTCATATCCAAACCCAAAATAACGTCAAATACATTACCGACTTTGGAAAGTTGTAAGGGTGCAGGTCGAGAACATTATGTATGGCAAATTTTCTTTTTTATAGTGGATAATAAGCAGAGGAAATTAATTTTGATACATTACATAGCCCTGTGAGACTTTTAAGTCTCTGTTACAAGACACATATTTGTTTTTACCAATTGCACATATAGTGATAAGGTAGCTGTCTAAGTCCTGGAGTAATAAAAATCGTCCCATATTTTATCAGCTCGAGAGGCCCCCAGAAGGTTGCATGGAAAGTCTGCTCAGACGAGCAGACAAAAATTTTAACTTTTAAGGAAAGAAGCTTGCTGAACGAAGTATTTTTTTGTGATGCAAAAAGCCATGAAATGATGTAGTAAGTCATCAGAAATACTTCGAAGTCCGATATGCAGCTTTGATACATGCTGCGATTGCGAAAGTTCCACAGCTTTATCTCCTGCGATTTGCGCGAAAATGTGGCCTCTGTCTAAATTGTAGTGGTTTCCAGATACCTGAAAAAGTTTTTCTTGACGTATAATTAAGAGCTGTCGAGTTGCATATGGCTTGCTATGAACGTCGCTGATGACAGCGAATCCCTAAGATAAA
>NW_017387773.1:0-2155 GCF_001664035.1 Metschnikowia bicuspidata var. bicuspidata NRRL YB-4993 | reverse complement strand
AAAACGTCAATGAAATAGGACTGACAGAAAAGGCAAGTCATGTCTGCATTGATTTAAAAATTGAGTGTGAACATCATGTAGCAATGATTTCGATATCTTGCTGACATTGACGCACTGGAAGAATTACTCATCGTTTGATTTATGTACTCGTAATTAATAAAACGCTCCCCTCATATTATGCGGTCTCGGCCGAGGAGCCTGTTTTGGCAGTCCGTATGTACGCCCCAGAAAATTAGACTCCACAGATGCTGATGATAAAATCTATTCCGCAACATTCGTTCGCTTGCTCCTGAACCTAGACTTATCCTCATATTTCATTTTGCTCTCACGGAATCAGATATTGGATGACGGTACTCCGAAAGACCGCTAGAACAAAGAAATGTGTCATACACGTTTGTTGCGCACGGAGCGATGATCCGTTCTTCGGCCTTTCGCCTCGGGATTGAATACGCGCGGCTCAGGGCCTGTATGTAATGCAACCGTGCGCTTGGCTGCTCGCATTTACGACTTCCTGCCTGAGTTCCGTCCCGCGATGCCTGTCCCCAATCAGTACAACTCCGATATCTGCGCCCGCGTATATAACTAGAGGCCAATGTGCCGCAAGAGCAATCAAAGCGCATTTTCAAATCCAGCATTAAAGACATCAACACACAAAGTTTTCTAGATCCCACAGAACATGTCTGATCTACAGTTGCAGAAACGGCTCTTGACGCCATTCCTCTCAAAAAATATTCCGCCAATTCCAGAAGAAAATGAGCGGCGAGAATACCCCAAAAAGGTCAACCCGTTGTCCTATCTATTTTTCTGGTGGTTGCATCCAGTCATGAAGGTGGGCTATAAGCGGACCTTGACGCCGGCCGATATGTATACGCTCAACGATAATATCAAGGTCGAGACGTTGACCAGGAAATTCCAGGAGATCTTCAGGACTCGTTTGGAAAAAGCGCAACATGCACATGTACTTGCCAAGGTAACACTGAGAGGAGAAACCATGGAAACATCCTCAATCCCGTACGCCGATGATGTGCGCGATCTCGAGTTGTCCAAACACTTTCTCACAATCTCCCTTTTCCTCACCTTCAAATGGCAGTACTCCCTTGCGTGTACATTCTTAGTGTTGGCTAGTGTTGGCTCCACCACCGCGCCATTGCTTACTAAGGAATTGATCAAGTTTGTCGAATACCGCGTACTTGATATCGACGTCAATATGGGGTCTGGAGTCGGATACGCCCTCGGAAGTTCCTTTTTGGTGCTTGTGGTCGGATTACTCATGAATCACACGTTCCAGAATGCCATGTTGACTGGTGCCCAGGCAAAAGCTGTGTTGACCAAGTCTATCTTGGACAAGTCCTTCAAGTTGAATGGCCAACTGAAGCATGACTATCCAGTGTCAAAAATCACTTCGATGATGGGTACAGACTTGGCGCGGATTGATTTTGCGATGGGTTTCCAACCATTCCTTGTATCATTTCCTGTGGCTGTCGGAATCGCGATTGGAATTTTGTGCCACAACATCGGCGCATCAGCTATGGTTGGTATTGGTCTCACTTTTGTGTTCATTGTCCTCATGGGCCTCGTGACCAAGAAATTGTTCGCCTACAGAGCTAGTGCCAACAAGTATACCGATACTCGCGTGAACTACATGAAGGAAGTATTGTCCAACCTCAAGATGATCAAATTCTACTCGTGGGAAAACCCATATCTTGATCGCATCACGGAGAACAGAACAAAGGAAATGCACATCATCTACAACATGCAGATGATCCGGAACATGATTGTGTCTGTGGCGATGTCGTTGACACTTTTCGCGTCGATGGCCTCCTTTTTGGTTGTATACGCCACTCTGGGATCTACGAAGTCTCCTGCAGACATCTTCTCCTCGGTTTCTCTTTTTAACTCCTTGACCCAGCAGGTGTTTATGCTTCCATTGGCATTGAGCACTGCCGCTGATGCTGTTATTGGAATCCAAAGAGTGGGTGGATTTTTGGCCGCTGAAGAAGCGGACATCGAAGCTCTTAAAACAGAGGTGCGGCCGGAAATGATCGAGTACATGGATAAAAAAGATTTGTCGGTAAAAATCTCCAATGCCACGTTCAAATGGGATTCCTATCTGAAAGAGAATTCCGAGGCCGAGTCCAACGATTCATCCTCGATT
>NW_017387772.1:0-2162 GCF_001664035.1 Metschnikowia bicuspidata var. bicuspidata NRRL YB-4993 | reverse complement strand
CAAGCCTTGTGTGACTGATACGGGCCTCGTCCGTGTTCTAGTCTCGTTACTATGCCGGTCTATACTCTTCCAATCTAGCCCTATTCTGTTTTTGCTCTTGGAAATACTTCCAGTCCTGTAGGCAGACTAATTCGAGCCTTGTTCTGGACAGATTTGGTCTTCTACGTCAGCTGTTCTGGTTTTGCGGTTGATTCTCCTCTTGTTCATTCACGGGTTTCGGCCTCGTTTTTGGCGGTGCTTCCGGTCTGTTTCCGCCCTGATTGCAATGCGCTTCGGCCTCGTTCCTGTACTGTTTCTATTGTCGCCTGTTGCCTCCTTTTTCTCTGAGTTGAAACTGGCCTTCCGCCCGCGTTGTGCCTGTTTTTAGACTGATGGACGGCTTTTCAATGAGCGTTTCGTCTGCCTTTTGATGAGTGAGCAGAGGCTTCAATGATAAATGCGCTAATTACGTTTGGCATGCGTCGCCAAATTAAAGATGGCTTGTTGATTGTTTATAGTTGGACGGCCGGAGGAAATAATGCAGTGTAGTTCACAGTCATGTTGGCGCGCGGCTCCGGCCATACAGTGTGCTTCATTTTTCATCTTCTCCAAATAACAGAGTATGGACAGCAAATCACTGATAAAGATGCAGGTAATATCGAATCCCTCGGAAAATGGTCTTGAGTTCTCTATAAAACCTTTTTCACTGGTTGGCTAGAAATGGGATAGAGTGCTGAGCTGTCTGTCAAGTACCTGCCGTGCGGGAAGCATGTCTTCCTTACATACGAGATTAAGTGACAATCCCAAATTTCACATCGTGTTTTTTTAACAAAGAAATGCAAAATCACTGGAGGTTCTTGGAATAGTCAAAGACTGGTGTGCAAGTGTCACGGATGAAAAAGCTGTTAATCATACAGAGAAAGACCTGCTACGCGCAATAATGGGCCTTTGTTCCGGCAAAAAAGTAGATCAAACGTCCGGTGTCTTATTGGCGAGCTTTTCATTGATTTTCTCTATAAGAGCTGGCGTGAATCTCACGTGACCATCAAACAGTAGGCCATCATGGAGCTTAAGAAGTCCAGAATCTTTGGGGACAATCCCGAACAGCTCTTTTGATTAATTGGGCTCAGATTGTGGGGATTGAAAACCCTACCGAATCCGTGGCCAACCGTGCGTCAGTACGTGAGAGAGCGTTATGATATGCCTGATTGAATCCTGCCAAAAATCGAGCTCATGCAATTGGCAGAATCCATCTCTATTCTACTCAACCTCTTCTCTGGCTTTCAAGTCATAATAATATGACTCCGAAGGTTCGATGCAAGACCTTACAAATCTAATCGACTCGCTCAAGCTATTTAGATTACGCATTTCCAACTTTGGCCACATACATGATAGCGACTGCTCATTATTACAGGTATGTGGGCATAGTGTAATGTCTTCCTAAAGAATGAGACGCACCACGCTGGCCAATGCTCGGGCAGCCATTAAACCATTCAAGCCCTCTGAGCAAAATGCAGACTTAAACCACTCACATTCTACGTTTTTTACACTGTTTCTGAGACGCACAAAACTTTACTCACGAACATCTGAAAAAAAAAAACTGACGCTTTCTTGCTTCATCGTCAGACATTACCACAAACTGCTAAATATACAGGCCTCAGGTCCCTCATGACTCCCTCAAAATCTCGCAAATCTGTTCACAGTTTTAAACATCGTCATCAATACTCAACCCTAGACCATTTATCGTCAGAACACACGTTACTCTCACTGTCTGTAGAACCCGGTCCAAATTGTTTGTATTTCTGCTTGAGTACAGGATATTCCAACTCAATGTCCTGTCCACAAGTGGTTCCCAACTGGTACAGTTGAGATATCGGATTCGACATGATGTACTAGCGTGTGGAAATAAACCTTTATTTAGGAAAAACTAAAACCACTTTTGTGTCAACTGACCTTCTAAAAAGATCTCTAGAGGGAATTCTCTTCCCTTCATATACTCGTCGTGCTATTTGGTTCCGGGTAAGTGGTGCGAACTTTAATGTCTCATTTGTCACATGATTAATTAGGGCTAAGCGTCTAGTTCTCACATTCCCCCCAATCATGGACGTTCATTCCACTGAGTTTAATGAGCTTCAAAAGTGTATCGGGCGCGAGAGATTTCGTAAACATGTCAGCGATGTTAT
>NW_017387771.1:0-2167 GCF_001664035.1 Metschnikowia bicuspidata var. bicuspidata NRRL YB-4993 | reverse complement strand
GGTACCTAAGAATTGTCCTAGATTTCAAACCCAGCTATTTCAATTCTCTTCATCAAAATAGAATTGATGTCTTTATCAAAACCGCTGAAGTCATGGAGGCGAACATTAATTTGTAAATAATGTGAGCAAGAAGTTAACGCGGGAATTCAACGCGTCTTATACGCGATATTTTTTTCTCTGGTTTCTTATATGCAAACCAACAATAGACGCGTTTTTTCCTTATTGTTTTTAGCCTTATGTCATGTTTTCCTCGATTAATGCCGGCAACATATTTAAGAAAAGAGATATACCCCGCTGCAGAAAGCAGCTTCAATGAAAATGTATTTAAAACCTTCGTCGCTCTTTCAGCATGAAAATGGGGTACATCATATGGTTTTCACTTCACTAGTATTTTTACTCAAAGAACTTGAACAATAGAGCCTATATCCACGCCTGATCCACTATTCTTGCCAGATAAAGACAGCTTTGTTGATACGCGACGTGTTTTGAGAATTGAAAGGAGAAGCTTCACCTAAAATTTGATTTCACAGCGAGTAATCTAATATTCTACAATATGGTAGTGTGCTCTGAGTCAGCTTTCTGCCTTCATAACACGGTCCCGTGATGTTCATAAACTCCAAAAGATGTGCCTTTGAGTAGGCTTAACACTGACCCGCAGTATGAAATCCTAGGCTTGAAACCGGTCTGGGGAATATTTGCGTACGAAACATGGCCATTAAACTAAAACTTTGGGTTGTGCCCTAACTATACCACCCCACTCATTTACACTATTATCTTGCTATTTCTTCCCCTATATATCTTGCTGCCGGATAGGATTCTGAATATGGTTCAGGTAGTCTTTTTTTTTCAGGCACCCAGAATCAGGAAAAAATCGAGGACTGTTCACTGCTCGGACTTAATTGCAAAATTGGTCGCATCCGTTACGTTTGTTTGTTGCGTAGACGGACAAAAACCTATTATAATCGACAAACTTATACTGCTATAGAGCCAAGCTACCTAAGCGTCACCGCTGAAACAGCATTCGAAGATGGATTTCTTTTCTGAGATGCTAGAATGAAAATCAGACTTCTACCATGACAAAACTTAAACATACTGCCTGTCTTTCGACGGCGCCTTTTACTAAACCACGTGTCTGGAGGCCGTATACTCCAGGTTTGTCAATTTTCATGCCATTTGTATCATTTGTTCCTCATGAAATGCATTTTCGAGCACATCATGTCGGCATATATAAAAACTGCAAGCCAATTATACCGACGTGTCTTCATATCTAGCACCTCTCACTCACATAGGAAGCTTCATTTGATTTATTACTGCAAGCTTTTGATATACCGACAAAACTAAGAAAAACTTTCGAAACTCTGTTGCCTAATTAATCTCAGCCTCCCGTGACTTGTATGAAACACTTGGGGAGGAAAATTGACAAGCTTCTAACTCACTGTCTGGGGAGTCACGGTCACAACCATACTCGAAGAATGATCTTCATCAAATAAAAAGATGTTGTTAAAAATAGGTCATATAACAACCAGCTAGTTTAACTGGTAATTCCATATCTCATAATGTGTGTTTTCGAAGTAGACTTCCGCTTCTTGCGATTTTCAGTGCAATTTCGCAGACCTTTTGTGAACTATTTCCTGATATACAGCTACTTGGCAGCCTTAAGAATTAAAACTTCACCACTTTGTAATAAGTCTATCCAATATTCATCAGCTTTGAACGAGTCTGCTTTATATGTGTGATGGCTTCATCGTTTAGTCTCTGCAGAAGCAAAGCTAAACCGAAGTTGATAATTTTTAAATCATTCCCCATTTTTGAAATAAAAAATCTTCATAATCTGCACATGGCTCATGAGGAAATTCTTCAACTTACGGAAATATATCCACAGATTTCAGGCACCTACATGCCATTTGATGATCATCCTTGTCATTGATTATGGTTTCTGTTGCGGAAAACTCTTCAACATTACACTAAATATTTCAAAAATACCAATAGTTGAAGCTATCAAAATTACCTTTTCTGTTTAAAAAGTTTACATAAAGACGAAATTTAGCAGCGAACATGCAGTGTGCAACATAAGCTTGATCGACGGGTCTTTTATATAGGAAGATATCTGCAGAAATCCAAACCTTCGACCTCTCAAACTAAAGAGAAAGAGTGTTTCCTGGGCTGC
>NW_017387770.1:2100-2172 GCF_001664035.1 Metschnikowia bicuspidata var. bicuspidata NRRL YB-4993 | reverse complement strand
ATTAGTGAGAAGGTGAGAAGGTGAGAAGGTGAGAAGGTGAGAAGGTGAGAAGGTGAGAAGGTGAGAAGGTGG
>NW_017387770.1:728-2090 GCF_001664035.1 Metschnikowia bicuspidata var. bicuspidata NRRL YB-4993 | reverse complement strand
CATAGAAACCATGAAGCTCATAGAGACCATAAAGCTCACAAATCTCATGAAGCTCATCAACACCCATAGAGCTCATAAAGACCAGAAAGCTCACAAATCTCATGAAGCCCACAAATCTCATGGAGCCCCCAAAGACCATAAAACTTTTCGAAACCCGCGCCACCAAGCTGGCGCCACAGGGCTGCCCCTTTTCGCTCTGCACAAGCACGCTGCCGTCAAGGCTCGGCTGCGCCCCCCCTGTCCAGAACCACCAAGCCAGCTCAACACGCACAGCGGGACGAGACGGCCTGCGTGTCGCCCAAAACCACGCTCGGCGAAACGGCACACCGGTGGTGGTGCCGGTCGTGCATCTTGGCCAAGCCCACCACGGCCACACGCCGGAACACCGCGTCCACCGAAGCCAAGGTCCGGGCCGAAATCTCCATGACATCCTCGGCCCAGCAGCCCACGTGCTCGGCTAGAGGCACGGCGGCGTTTCGACAGAGCACGTCCTGTACCTCGAGCCGGTCCACGGCCCGGTCCCCGGCCCGGTCCAGCTTGTTTCCCACAATCACGATGCCAGGCGACTCCACCTGGCAGTGCTGCATGAACCGGGCAAACCAGTCCCGCACACTGAGAAGCGACTCGTAGCTGGTGACGTCATACACCAAAACAGCCACGTCCGCACCGCGGTAGAACGCCTGTGAAATCAGGTTGTACCTCTCCTGGCCAGCGGTGTCCCACACCTGCAAGCTGACGGCCCGGGGGGCGCCGGGATCACTCAATTCGCCGGGATCACTTGTTTCGCCGGTATCGCTCAATCCGCCAGACTCGCCGCGATCACTTATTTCGCCGGGATCGCTGGTTTTGCCGGGTTCGCCGGCCTCGGGCCCGACCGGCACCGTCGTGGTCAAGTAGTCACCGCCGATGGTGGCCTTGTATGCATTGGAGAACACGTGGTGCACAAACTGTGACCGGAGACAAGTTTTGCCCACGCCCAGGTCGCCGAGAAGCACCACTTTTAGGGTCGGGCTGGCGGCCTGGCTGGGCTGCCGGGATTTCGGCTCACTGGGGGTTTCTTTGATGTCGGGCTCTTTTTGCGGACGTCCATTCAGCATGCTGTATTTTGGGCAGTATAATAGATGGGATTCCGGGGGTGGAGATGGTGGTGAGACTGTGGTGAGAAGGTGAGCGAGAATAATGCGTGGGGACCAGAACGTGAGTGAGGTTTAAGCGTGGACTTGGTGAGAACGTGTGTGAGAATTTTGCGTGGAGAATTGGTGAGAATTAGTGAGAAGGTGGAAGATGAGAATTAGTGAGAAGGTGAGAAGGTGAGAAGGTGAGAAGGTGAGAAGGTGAGAAGGTGAGAAGGTGAGAAGGTGG
>NW_017387770.1:0-718 GCF_001664035.1 Metschnikowia bicuspidata var. bicuspidata NRRL YB-4993 | reverse complement strand
CATAGAAACCATGAAGCTCATAGAGACCATAAAGCTCACAAATCTCATGAAGCTCATCAACACCCATAGAGCTCATAAAGACCAGAAAGCTCACAAATCTCATGAAGCCCACAAATCTCATGGAGCCCCCAAAGACCATAAAACTTTTCGAAACCCGCGCCACCAAGCTGGCGCCACAGGGCTGCCCCTTTTCGCTCTGCACAAGCACGCTGCCGTCAAGGCTCGGCTGCGCCCCCCCTGTCCAGAACCACCAAGCCAGCTCAACACGCACAGCGGGACGAGACGGCCTGCGTGTCGCCCAAAACCACGCTCGGCGAAACGGCACACCGGTGGTGGTGCCGGTCGTGCATCTTGGCCAAGCCCACCACGGCCACACGCCGGAACACCGCGTCCACCGAAGCCAAGGTCCGGGCCGAAATCTCCATGACATCCTCGGCCCAGCAGCCCACGTGCTCGGCTAGAGGCACGGCGGCGTTTCGACAGAGCACGTCCTGTACCTCGAGCCGGTCCACGGCCCGGTCCCCGGCCCGGTCCAGCTTGTTTCCCACAATCACGATGCCAGGCGACTCCACCTGGCAGTGCTGCATGAACCGGGCAAACCAGTCCCGCACACTGAGAAGCGACTCGTAGCTGGTGACGTCATACACCAAAACAGCCACGTCCGCACCGCGGTAGAACGCCTGTGAAATCAGGTTGTACCTCTCCTGGCCAGCGGTGT
>NW_017387734.1:1917181-1923152 GCF_001664035.1 Metschnikowia bicuspidata var. bicuspidata NRRL YB-4993 | reverse complement strand
ACAAAACTTCCAGAGGAGCTCCATGAGATGCGCAGCTTTAGTCGTGGGCAGTAGAGAATCCGGAATGTGCGGAGATCGGTCTTGGGCGTCTCGAAGGGATTTAGTGGGGATCACTATGGATACTGCTGATGCAGTTTTATGGGTCTACTATAAAGCCTAAGGAGTCATGAAGTCATGGAGTCTAAGGAGCCATGCAGTCATGGAGCTTAAGAATTCATGGAGTCATGCAGCTTGCAAATGCCATAGAGGCCAAGTCTTTGGACTATGAATTGTCGCAAGTCAACGTCTATGGATTCATGGAGTCATGGAGTCATGCAGTCATGCAGGAGTCTTCAAGTCTATGGTCCATATATCTACTATGGCCTCTGACTTGAAGGTGTCCCTTTTCACTCTCTCATCTATGCGACCACAAGAAATAAAAATGACCTGCTTGTCTCCAACCTCACGGACCCTTGGCATGTTATTTTACTCGGCACCAAAGACCCCACCAGCCGTGTCCATCACGGCGCACTGCTAACTCGTGGGCTCGGGGCCGCGTCCTGCACATTCCGCGCCCGAAGAGCATCTCGAGATTCTGGGAGCGAAAAAAAAGCCATGCATGGGCTGGCTGATATATCATTCTCCACACCCACCAGATCCCCCACACCCCGGCTAAGATGATCCGCAGACAGGCAAGAGAGAGAAGAGAGTATTTGTACAAAAAGGCGTTGGAGTTGCAGGAAACCGCCCAGATCGAGAAGAGACAGAAGTTGAAGGCCGCATTGGCCTCCGGAAAGGCCCTCTCGAAGGAACTCAGCGAGGACACCGAGCTCCACAAAGATTTCCGTTATGACGAAAGCGAGCAGGTGGACATTGACGACGAGTACCTGGCCCTTTCGGGAATAAGCGACCCCCGCATCATTGTTACCACATCGCGCAACCCGTCCGTCAGATTGCTACAGTTCTCGAAGGAAATCAAGTTGATGTTCCCCAACTCGTTGAAGCTAAATAGAGGTAACTATGTGATTCCCGAGCTCGTCAAGTCATGTGCCAAAGCCGCCATCAACGACTTGATTGTGCTCCACGAACACAGAGGTGTGCCCACCTCGTTGACTGTGTCACATTTCCCCCACGGACCTACCGCCATCTTCACATTGCACAACGTCAAATTAAGACACGATCTTCCCAACATGGGCAATATCTCCGAGGTGTACCCGCACTTGATCTTCGAGAATTTCTCCACGGCCTTGGGTCAGCGTGTGGTCAAGATCCTCAAACATTTGTTTCCCCCGGGTGCCAAGAAGGACAGCTCCCGAGTGATCACCTTCATCAACAACGAAGACTTCATTAGTGTCAGACATCACGTGTACATCCAGACAAAAGACGGGGTCGAGCTCAGTGAAGTGGGCCCTCGTTTTGAAATGCGTCTTTTCGAATTGCGCTTGGGCTTGCTTGACAACAAGGACGCCGACGTTGAGTGGAAGGTGAAGAGATTCATCAGGACAGCCAACCGGAAGAATTACTTGGCAGAATAATGGGTTCAGTTCTTTTCAAGTTTTGGAGCTCCGCGGCGTGGAAATTCTTACGGTCGGGTCTCGAAACGTAACTAAATATAAAATACAACAGACTTAAAAATTATGATACTCGAGCACTTCCTAGATCCCTGTGCCCTAGCAGTTGCAACCCGGTATTTGTCTACACGGCAGATTCGCTCTTCCCTGGCGAGTCTGGACCGCAATGGGCTGCTTATGTTGCTTCTACTCCTTTACGCACGCCCGAGTGATTGGCTTTGAGAAGGCATCTTCTTTAGTTCCTCCGCAATCAATTATTTTCGATTTCCGTGGTGCACCTTCTGATGCAGTCTCCGACGGAGCTCGACACAAAGCTGTCATTGTCCACCACTGAATTAGCGAAGGAGGTGTTGGACGCGACAGACTTTCTTCTGGAGAGTGGTTTGCGTCCCATCGAAGAAGCTGGGTGGAAGGCTTCCTCTTGATCCTCCGAGTCCGAGGATTCGGGGCTTATGAGTAATTTTTTGGAAGAGGTCCCGCCAGACAGCTCCCGCGCCTCGTCGAACATCTTGGGCATGGACTGCATCAGCTTCAGACGGTCCTTAAGGTGCTTTGACAACTGTGACTGGGGATCGGGAGGCGAGCCCGCTGGCTGAGACGACTTTCTGGGGAACTTGCTGAACTCGCTACCGCTGCGCTCACGGTTTCCGGCGTTGCTGGTCGAGAGGGTGGAGTGGTTGGAGGCGACACTCAATTTGCGTCCTAACGATGGGACCACTCCGTGACTATATGCGTGCATGAGCGAGGGGCGGCGGGAAAACTCGTCATTGTTGATCATGTCCGCGTAGGAGTAGAAGGACACCGACAGGCGCGAGCTCATCAATTTTGGTGGGGACACGGGCGACTGGGCTTGTTGCGCCGACGCAGGCTGTGACGCAGACTGGAACGGCTGTGGTTGCAGGTGGGTCAAGGACGACAGCGACGCCGCGTGGAAGTTGTTGCCGTTCAAGTGCAGGGCCAGGTACACGCTGTTCTTGCGCAGCGGCGTGTAGGGCCGGCCCAAAGCCATGTTCAAGCCGATGACGGACGAGTTTCTTCTCAGCGCATAGACCATTTCGACGTTGTCCAAGTCCGTGGCCAGGTCGGACAAGATCTCCGCGGTGGCGTCCAACGCGGGCGGGATGTAGTCCTCCTGCTTCACCAGGCCGGCCATGTCCTGGACCGAGCGCTCGAAGATGTGCGAGTCGGGGTTCTCCGAGAGGCTGTCTGTTTCCAGCACCGGCGAGATGCCTGGCAGAGCCGGCTGGTTGGGCCTGGCCGCAAGCGATGTGCTGGGCGACCGCATCTGAGGCAGTTTGTTGGCGGACTGGGGCGCCAGCAGGCTGGAGGGCGACGTGGAGATGGCAGCCAAGCTGGCGTGTTTGGACGGCGCCGGGCTCAGGTTGGACGAGCCGAGGCCGAACGAGAACAAGGACATGCGCCGTTTGCCCAGGCCGGTGGCGCCCGGAGATGTGGCGCCGGATTGGGCGTCGCTGGCCGCCTCGGGCTGTGGGCTGTGATGGAGAAAGGTCATGGTTTCGTTGGGGATGTGGCCTGGTGGGAGGGCGGAAAGTGGATCGGGAGCGACGGTGGGCCCTGGGGAGACTCGGGGTGGGGGCAGAAACAGTCGGGGACACAGGCGGAAATGGAGGAATATGTGACCGGTGGGGAGCGGAGGCCGGTGCTAGGAATGACGGGGGTGAGGGCAAGGGATTGCGTGCAAATATGGGAGTCCGTGGTCACGAATTCTTTTTTTTTTTTTTTTGGAATTGGCAAATGAAAGTCAGTGCGTGAGAGTGGCTGGAAATGGACGGGGCCTGCTATTTCAACAGGAGTTGCCGATAAAGCGGGCGCGACTATCTGGGATTTGCGAAAGCCGGCGGGAAAAGCCAGGATCACGTTTGTGCTGTAGGGGCCCCACAAATACCAGCAAATACAGGAGGGTGTTTTAAAAAGGCACCGGTTAGGAGAGCACAGGCCGGCTGGTTTTACGAACGGCTCGAAAATTCGGCACACGTCGTGTTGTGGCGGGGTACGTTTGTTTTAGGGGGGAAAAACAAAAGGTGACACCTGGCGCACAAATCGAGGAGACGGCCTGTTCAGGCGCGGCTCGTGGGATCGGGTGACTACGTATGACCTCTGCCCCAAGCCTGCGCATGCCCAAACAAGACAGAAAAGCGACATTGGCAGCGAGGGGATCTATGGAGCGAGGGGATCATGAGGAGCGCTGCCTGCGGCATGTCCAGCCGGCCGACATGCATCCAAAAACAGGGTCGTGGGCAACGGCCACTTGGGTTTATTAGTGCACGGCACGCTGGACCAGCAGAAAATTGCTTGAGGCATGACTGCGGGGCCGGCGCGCCTGCACACGGCCAGCGGCCGATAAAGGAGATGCGGCGAATGGAACCTGGTCGAAAACAAACACGGGGTAGTCACGTGCGCGCGACATTCCACCCCGCCACAGCTCCGCGGCCAGGCCCCGGCGGAGCAAGATTGCGGCATGCTGTTGTGTGTGTTGAGAAACCGCAGTGTTTGGAGTTCGGCGCTTTTATCGTTCGGCGTGCTTATAGTTCGGCGTGCCCGTATAAGGCGTTTTTTTTTTCTTCATTAAAGCGGGAGGTCGACATTTTCCGGGCGCCGCGGGACAAAGCGCACGGGCCGGGATCTGGTTTACGCGCGCCTGCCGACTTTACGACCCCAACCAGGCCTGAAACGGCGAGCCCCTTGGGCGCGCGCATGCGACAATCTCCTGCCCCAATGGATGTGTCTTTTTGCGGCGGAGACCGTCTTTTCTGATCGCGTAGCGGGCAGGAATTTGGTTCTTGGGTCATCTCGTGGGTGTTTATTGGCGGTGTCATGTCGCGGGTGTTTATTGGCGGTGTCATGTCGCGGGTTTTTATTGGCGGTGTCATGTCGCGTGCATTGATTAGCTGGGCATGTCGCGGGGGTGGCCCTGCGCCCTGGGCTTTTGCAGCTTTCGCATGCCATGTGGCGCCGTAATTTGGCGCTGACCAATCGGACGACAACTCATTCTCATTGCCTGCACATACATCACAGGCTCTTCCAAATCCGATAAGATTTGCAGAGTGTGCATGGCGCTGGAGGCTGATTTGGTCAATACGCTTTGTTGCTGCCAAGCCCAAGCAGCTTTACGGCCATCTCAAATGCTGGTGTTTGTCTTCTCCTTACTGTGCCCTCTCCCCGAGACATACAGTCTGTGCCCCTGTGTCTTGAGGTATGCATATAAGTGCCCGCTAAATCCGAGTAAAATCCGCGTGGTTGGGGGCTTATCCCGCACGCGCGTGCGGCACTGCTGATGGCCCCAGACGAGCATGCGATAAGATGGCCCGGCCACAACCTTAAGCCTAATTTTAGCCTTTTTGTTTGCTTCCCCAGAATCGCCTGGCGCCCGTGAGAAACGCCTTGATTTTAGGCTGCTCCTTCTAATGAGGTGTGTGTCCACACCTGCGCCGTGCTTGGCAGCGCTGTCCGTTCTCGCCACTGGTTGCCATATCTGGACTGGCCATTTTTTTTTTTGACTCGGGAAACATTGCTGTCGCTAGTTTAGAGTATCGCTGGCACTGTTCTGAAGCCCGGAAGCCATGTGCCTGCTCTGTGATCATCAGCGTGTCGATGGTGTGGCGCAACGAAAAGTCAAAACACGTGATTGGCAGGGGCCAACGTCAAATGGCGTCATGTGGCGTCAGCGTTGGGGGTAGCCGAGGGGTGCAAAATGTCGCGCGCCCGGAATTTGCACCTCACACTCCGGAGCCGGCGCTATTATGCGCTTAGCCGCTGTCTGGGTCCACTGGTTATGAGGCATTCGAAGTGCATTGTTTGACGCTCAAACACAAATTGTTAGTTCAGACAAGGCTGGGCTTTGTGGTTCAGACAAGGCTATCATTTTTAGTCTGGCTGGGCTGCATCTAATTTGAGCCCAGACAAGGCTGGGTTTGGGAACGCCGTTGTGGGCCTCCCCGTTGCAACGCGAGGAGCACAAATTGAAACATTCAGGCTATTTTTGTGAATGAGAACTTCTATTTTGAGAATATCGAGCTGTTTTCTATTATTGAATATCACAAGCTGTTTTCGCGTACGAGAATTATATGTTTGCATAGGAGATTCTGTGTTATTTGGCGCCGATAGCATTAGGAATTCCTTTTCGAGGCAAGAGAGTCATGCTTTGGCGTCACTATATTTCTGAATGCCCAGGCATTGACAACCCTTTAATTGTTTGTAATAGCTTATACGTTAATTCTCTTGCGGCTGTTTATGGCGTTGTTAGCCACTTGTTCACATCCAGCGTCTTGCCATTTTTCTCTTGATGACAATTCTATAGTTACTGAGGTCGTGCATGCAAGATGGCGTATGTGCAGTATTGTATCCAAAATGCAAATACATAGCTGCAGACAGCAAGTAGATGTTGAAACCGAGACATCGCA
>NW_017387734.1:1909990-1916586 GCF_001664035.1 Metschnikowia bicuspidata var. bicuspidata NRRL YB-4993 | reverse complement strand
TCCTTTTCGAGGCAAGAGAGTCATGCTTTGGCGTCACTATATTTCTGAATGCCCAGGCATAGGCAACCCTTTGATTGTTTGTAATAGCTTATACGTTAATTCTCTTGCGGCTGTTTATGGTGTTGTTAGCCACTTCTTCACATCCAGCGTCTTGGCAGTTTTCTCTTGATGACAATTCTATAGTTACTGAGGTCGTGCATGCAAGATGGCGGTTGTGCAGTATTGTATCCAAAATGCAAATCTATAGCTGCAGACAGCAAGTAGATATTGAAACCGAGACATCGCAATGTGAATAGCCCAGCAATACTTTCTACTTAGAGTTATTGTGCTTATAGCACTTGCAAATGTACACACAGCATGGCTTGTTTCGCTGATGAGATGGTTCTACTAAAAACTGCAAACAAGCGGATGCTTGCACGTGACTATCATACAACATTGGGGTCTCTTGTATATTGATACAAAACTAATTTTTGTTTCTACTTTCTTTACTGTTGAATGATTTTGGCTCATACTTGCTTTACTGTTCATTGGAGTATCTCATTCAAATCGATATTTCTTATTTTCTTTAATATTGAAGTGGATTGGCTCAAATCAACATTGCTTGTTTCTTTTTAACTACTCATTATTGACTTCAAAATCATGACTCCCCTACGATGCGATTCAATATCTGATGTGATCTCGATATGCAAACTTTGATTTCATAGCTCTACGAATCTTCCATTATGTTTATTGTTTTACCTTCAAGATCACCTAATATCATCGCGCGCAAGGTCAGCTAATGGAGTCCTCGCCATATATGATAAAATCACGTACACACTGACTAGATCTCTGATCCACGTGACTAGGTCCGTATCGAGTAGAAGAGGTCCACGGTTTTACAAGCTAGCTACGCCGTATCAAAAGCAGCCTGTTTCACGAACGTTCTCCAATGAATCGAAGAACGCAGCACCCTCAATTTGGTCTCCTACTTATCTCCGCTACAAATCAATATGGGCCGGACACGACCAGCGACACCCGCCGGCTGACGAACCCTCAGCCGCACGCTGGATGTATATATCATCTTTTTTTACTGGAAACAACGTAAGCACATACAAACCATATTTAAGCGCACTATGTCTTTGAAACTTATTATTATTTCTTCGGGTTGGATTGCAGCGAACTTCTGCGGCGGTTCAGCTTCATATTCGGCCCGTCGGTTCTTCTGGCTGCAAATCCTAAAGTAGCTAGGAGGTCCGGGTGTTTACAACCCACGCGGCTCCAGGACCAGCTCCATTATTGAGGCACGCACGACCCCTGCGCTATTTACGAACCAGACATGCCATTGTCTAGCCGAGCCCTCGAGATGCAAACCCTCGCCACAAATTCTTCACAGCGCCACTTTCAGAGCCCGCGTGGCTCACAGCTGGATCCCTAATCCGACGAAATCCAAAATTCGCCAGTCGTGCGGCTCTGGTCGCAGTAGCATACCGGAATCCGGAGATGCGTCACGTGACGCGCCGGTCCATCGGCTTTGGGTATAAGCACCAGGCATTCTAGTCACACAGCAGCCCTGAAAAGCCGGTTTTTTCTCCCCCACACATGTGTCCTCCGGGCCATGGCGCCAATTTCTCAGACACCAGACCTGGGCACAGGTCGGCAGAGCGTGCCGACAAAATTGCCGGGCTCGGCATCCTCTCTATAGACCCGGCGTTAGCACGCCAAAGAGCGTACACCATAGACAGCCTCAACATCAGCCCGATCGAGAATTCCGGGCTCGCACGGCAGTTGCCTGATTTGGGCGAAACTGCGGCCGCAGGGCCCGGCAGCCGGAACGAGCCCACCGCGGATCCTGAGCACACGATGAACCTCGAGAAAGCAACCTGGGAGTTCTCGGACATTCTCCAGAGCATCTCCGGAAAAGACCGGGACGACCTCCCCGGGCTTCTCGAGAAATGCAATCGGCTCGTGCCGCTACTAGCCATTCATCCGTCGCTCAAGCAGGAAGTGGTGATCGAAAACGTGATGTTCAAAGTCCAGTTCATGCTCTACGACTCCCGCGCCCAGGCACGCGCCGCGGCGTACCGCGTCCTCCGCCACGCGCTGGCCACGCCTGACGCCTTGCTCCACCTCGTGCGGCTGAAACTCTTGATATTCATCATTGTGTCTCTTCTGACGCCAACGCCATTGGTGGAGAAGGAACAGGCCCTCAAACTCGTGCGGGAGTTCGTAAACATCCCCGGCGGCGTCAACTACTTGAGCGTGGGTGTTGTCAAGGCGTTGGTGGCCTACGTGGAGCACGAGAGCGACGATACTCAGCACGCGGGGTCTGAGGAATGGGGCTCGCACGAGTCAGAGGCGTTCATGCGCATGTGCATCGAGACCATCAGCGAGATTGCAGTTTTGAACCCAGACATTGTGTTTCACGGTGGCGGGCTCCGGCTCCTTATCAGCTTGACCATCAACGGAGCCACGGATATTTCGGTGTCGTGCTTGCCCATGCTTCTCACCCTTCTTGACATGCCGCACTCTCGGCTATTTCTTCGAAACGGTGCTGACTTGGACTGCCTTATGTCTGTATTCACTTTGTTTGACGACGACGATGCCCAAGGCAAAGCGCTGCACCTGAAAAAGTACCACACCAAGGCCTTGAAGATGTCCTTCGTGCTCTCGTGCTTCTTGAAAACGTGGCTGGGCCTCATCTGCTTCTCCCGCGACAACTTCGACCCGGTCCGGATGTTGCTCAGCAATTTGAGGAAACGCAACTCGCGTCTTTGCAGCATTTTGCTTGACCTTCTACTAGACGTGCTCCGCATCAAAAGTTTGCCGTGGCTCGAGGACTCTGCAGTGGGCGACCTTTTGGCCCTGGCGCAGATGCCCCACAGCAACGCCAGTAGCCCGAAGTCGACTCCAGTGGTTTCTTTCGAGTTCCAGGAAATGGACCCCCGCAGCTTCGAGCATGGTGTCATATCGCACTATCAAGGATTGCTCTCGAAAGTCTTGATCAACTGTGGGCTCGTTCCCCTTCTCTTCAACATTGTCAACGAGGACAGAGATACGGCCAACACAACCAAGGCCACCACGTTGCTAACCAACATCCTTGACTTGTGCTCAAAATATTTACCCCTGGAGTTCTACAGCACGCACATTTTGCAAGCTTACACCACTAATCTAAGCCTTGCTTCGCTAAGCAAAATCGAGGCTGCAACGCGCATGCGCCAGCGCCCGAATACTACCAAGAAGACTGCTGACGTACGTCTTGCTATGCGTGACTTGGTCCAAAAACTGCGTATCAATATGAAAGATGATTCATTCAAGGCGCTAATTGCCGGGTCAAAGCTTCTCACAATGAAGGAGTTCGACGACTGGAACTGGTCGCTCCTCTTGCAGATTTTTCAAGGCCCGCTTCGCCTTTCCTCGCGTTTCTGCGAGCTACAGGAGAAATATCCAAAGTTCCTCAAAACTATGCTCTCTTTCTTGCGCCCGTTCAAATATCGCTTCAGCTCCTTACCCGTGAGTGCAAGTTCCAAGTACCCCAAGATTCGCAAGCCTAAGCAAATAATGCTTGTGGCGTGTCAGCTTATCGAAGCCCTTCTAAACACAGAGGAAGGCAGCAAGGTTTTGGCAACCAACAAGCTCATGCCGCAACTCGCGGAGATTTTTGCGCAGGTGGACCCATACAGTGGCATCAGCAGTGCAGATCCAATTTTGGCCAAGCGCAGATTAGAGTATTCGCTATCGGTGGGGTATGTGAAGATAGTGGGTGTGATGTCCGCCCACCCTAGGGGAATCGAAATTTTGGGCCAATGGCAGTTGTTCCACATGATGAGCAATATCATTGACAGCAGCATCAAAGATGAAGCCAACAACTTTCTCATTTTCAACATCTTACAGAACCTAAACTATACGCGCAAAGGCCACGCTCGACTTATCCTCGCTAAGGCGCTTAGTATATCCAACTGGAAAGTGAAGGTGTATGCACTAGAGAATGTATTTCCTTTGCTTTGTGCCCTTGAAGGGTGTGAGCAGCTATATGTTCTCAGCTTGGTCAATCTTCTTCACGACGAGAACGACTCTGTTACGAGCATGTCGGTTGAGTACTTATACGAGTACTTTATTGTTAAAAATAAGCGTGAACTCATCGATGTTCTTGTGGAGTGCAAACCCAGCATCATGGTTCTTGAACAAAGTGAACATGGCCATGTACTCCTCTTGACGTTTTGCACGACGTCGAAGGGTTTCAAATACCTCGAGGAAAATGGGTATATCGAGGAAAAGTTCACACAAAGCCTCGAGCAACTCAAAGGGCTTGATTTTTTGACAGCTGTGGAGGATTCGCTCCGACACCTTTTGTTCCCGTATGTGTCATCATTCTCAGAAGCAAAAGTCAGGGTGGGCCCTTCATTGCACCATTTCTTCCACTACTTGCTAGCCACAGAAGAAGGTTTTACTTACTTCAATTCTCGCAGGTCGTACATTGACGAGGCAGTGGCGAATATTAGAAGTCTTTGTCAATTGCTAAACATTGTCAAAGGCATTGATGACGCTCACGAATATGATGGCGGAAGAGTCCCCACTGATCTGACAGGTACTAGAGTTCGACATGGGTCCTTAACCTCGGAAGACAGTCCTCTCGAACTAGCAATCTCGTCGAAAGATTTGAAGCACTGGCCGTCTTCGGCTAACTGGGAGAGATCAACCGAGTCGATATTTGAAATTGGCTCTTCTGGAAGCAAGGCCATATCTTCTCCCGCAGAGACCAGTACACATGACGACGAATATTTGTTGAAAAGACTCAAGCAGTACATTTGGATGGTTGGCGAGATTGCATCATCTAATTACGGTATACAAATTTTGGAGCCCGTCTACAGCTCCACTCCAGGGGGCGCGCATATAGCAGAGACTCTATCGCTCATCTTCGAAGAGGCCAGTCACTGGCAGCTTCGTGGGTTGGCATTTTTTCAGCTTGGAAAAATGGCTGGGACGGTCGAAGGCGTGGAGATCTTAGATGACTTGCAGTGGATTTCGTTTGACTCTGGTGAGAAATTCAATGTTTCTCTCGCGTATCCAAAATTCATGCAGGGCGAAGGATTCACCAAAGTGGAGATTTTGAATCCTTATAAAGACGTCAGCTATTACTCGCTATTTGGGAACGACACGGAAATGCACGTGAGCGGAAATCTTGATTTGGAGGACGAAATAGTCATCGAAAGCTACGAGGAGATCGACGACAAGATCTTAACTCTTTTCAACTATCTAAGCTCAGTTTTGGGTCGCATTGAGCGAAAGGCAACAAAGGAGCTTCTCCGAATTAAGACAGAAAGCCCGCAAGTATTCAGCAATACCAACTTATTCTTGAAAACAATCCGGCTAGTCGACAAGGGCAAGTTTAAGTATCGCACGAGGATGTTCATTTTTGACTTGTTTCATCCCATGAAGATCTTGGAGGGACTTGTGAAGAAAGATAGGAAAACTTCGAGCGTGAAGAGACTAGCTGTGTGACGCTGGAACGTCATAGACATACAAATTTAAGCTCGGCGCTCAAATAGTGTTCGCTGTTGAAAATAGAACCAAAAACGGAGAAGGAAGATATTAGAAACGGTTGGAGACAACGACCCGGGATCTGATCACGATCTCTTTTTGCGCTTCGAGCCAATGGGTAAGGGATCCAGGTATTCGCGCACACCTTTTGGCGTGACCTCGGCAGGCGTGAACTTCGACATGATCAAATGCAGAAGATTGCGCCGGATCCACATTTCTGTGTTCTGCGGATTAATTTCCACGGCGTCCAGCTCGTCGTTGGCTATTTCCGGAATCAGCTCCTCCACGACAAGATTGACAGCATAAGATCGCTTGAGCGGGATCTGTGCCGGGCTATCCGTGCCAGCGGCAAGCTGAAGCACTGGATTGAGAGTAGAGGCAAGCTCGGGGCGCCATGTGATAAGCAGCGTCAAACGGGAATGATCGATTTCTAAGGGCTGGTCGACGTCGGCGGACTCGGTGCCCTCCATATCCTGAAGCACGTCTAGAAGCGCGTTTACGCGTCTCTTATAATGGTACAATGCCTGCCGCTGAGTTTTTTCCGTGACAAAGAGTTTCTGGGACAAAGAGTATGCCCTGCTGAACCGTTCCTGCAACTGCTCATAGATCAGGTTGTGGTCGATAAAGCCATCGGCAGTTTTGGCCAAATCAACAGAGTCTTCGGAAAACTCAGCCGGTTCTTCTGTATGTGCCAAGGCGTCCTGGCCGGGCAGCCCAACTGGGCTCAGTTCCGTCTCATTGCCTGGTTTCGACCGGGCGGCGATAGAGCTCAGAGATGAAATCTGTGGTGCTCCTTGTATCGTGTCACTAGGCTCTGCAGTTGCGGGGCATCCATCGGCAAGGATTTCTTGCATGCTCATTTTCTTGAACAAGCTTCAATTCTCAAAGCGTAAAAATAGACCGGCTAGTGGGCAGGCAAAAATATTCTGACAGACTATCTGGTTTTGAGAAGACAAGTTTCAGTGAGGCCCTAGAAAGTGGCGCGCATAGCGCCTTGCGGGCGCCATTTCAGTATCAGATTTCTCAATTCAACTATGTACAGTACTTCGGGTCCCTTGAATACTACTATGCTCTAGAAG
>NW_017387734.1:1900778-1905631 GCF_001664035.1 Metschnikowia bicuspidata var. bicuspidata NRRL YB-4993 | reverse complement strand
GGGTTCTTTAGACAAGTCTTTGGGTTCTTTAGACAGGTCGCTGGTCTCTTTAGGCAAGTCGCTGTCCTCTTTAGACAAGTCGTTGGGCCCCTCAGACAAGCTTGCAGAGGCCGCCACGCGGAGCAGCCCGAACTGGTCCTGGAGCCGCTCGCGGGCCGCAAGAAGCTCGCGGCGCTGCGCCTGCAAGGCCTCTTTCTGCTGGCGCCGCACGTCCTTCTTGGTGACCTGTTTGCGTGCGGCCTTGGCGGCACGGACGTCCTCCGACAGCTCGTCGTCGGCGGCCATCTGCGCGATTTTGTCCACAAACACGGCCTCGCTGATGGCGGGGAGCTGTGCCACGCGGCGCTTCAAGTTGTAGCGATGCCAGTCCAGTTTCATGTGGGCCCGCTGGGCGGGGGCGTCGGGGAACTCGAGCGCACAGCTGACGCACGTGTGGCTCATGTCTGGCGAGGGCTGTTTTGGGATGGTCTCTGTGTGAACGAGAGGTGCGGGGTCACAGATGTGTGAAAAGAGCCGAGAGTCTTTGGATATTGCAAGTCTTTGGATGTTGCAAGAATCTTTAAGTGAGTGATGCAAGAGTCTTCAAATATGTCTTCCGAGTCTTCAAATTAGTCTTCCGGGTCCTCAAATATGTCTTCCAAGTCTCCAATAAGTCTTCCAAATAATTTCTGTTCCAAGAAAGCTTCAAACACAGGTCGCTGAATCACAATCCAATATGTTCCGAGCTCGTGCCGTAGATATTCCAGGTCAAATCAAGAACCAGCAGGAAGAGAAAAACCAGCCCGGCCCGCGGCCGCGCAGCTCATCGCACCGGGCCCCAGGCAAAAAGAGCGCGCGCGCCTGCACACAGCGCCGCAAAAGACATGGCCCCGTCCTCCCAGCACTCCAAACCCCCGTTTGCACCTCTCTTTAGCTGCCGCCGCCGCCCACAAAACCCCCTCGTTTGCGCCCCAAAACATAAGCAAACCCTCGCCCGCGCCCCGCCATGCCCGACCCCTACCAGCACGTGCTCCCGCACGCCGTGGCGGCCGTCCGCGCGGCGTCTGCCCTCGCGGCCAAAGACATCCAGTTCCACCGGTCCATCGACCACAAAACGGGCCTCCGCTTCGCCGCGTCGGGCCAGCGGCTCTTGGACCTCGCCAACCGGCTCCTCGCGCCCGACGCCACCGCACCCGCGGACGCGCCCACGTTGCCGTTCGGCGAGACGCCCGCCGCCAGCGACGGCCTGTGGAAACAGGTCTCGGACGCGCTTGACGTGCTCTTTGACCGCGCGGACCAGGCCATGGACGCCACCAAACAGCCGCCGGGCGGGCCGCACGGCATGCGCTTGGACGACGCCGCGCCCGTGCCGCTGTCCGCGGCCGTGGCCGAGAAGCCGCAGGTGCATTTCGGCGAGCCCGTCGACAACTCGGACGCCCACCCGTTCGTGCCGCGGCTCGCGGCCAAGCCGCACGCCATGCGCCCGTTGGCCGAGTGCCTCGTGCTCCAGGCGCCCGCCGACGCGCCGGCCCAATACGCGCAGCCGTACGCGGAGGAAATCGCGCAGTCCGCGTACCCGGCCCACGTGCAGCAGCACGCAGAGGTGCAGGCGCCGGTGGACTGGGCCTCGTCCGCCGCCACGTGGGTGGCCACGCCCGCCGCGTTGGCCGCCATGGTGGCGCAGTTGAAGCGCGCGCAGAACATCGCCGTGGACGTGGAGCACCACGATTTGCGCTCGTACTACGGGCTCACGTGCTTGATGCAGATCTCCGACCGCCACCACGACTGGCTCGTCGACACGCTCGCGTTGCGCGACGCGCTCCAGCCGCTCAACGACGTGTTCGCGGACCCGCGCATCGTCAAGGTGTTCCATGGCGCCAACATGGACATCGTGTGGTTGCAGCGCGACTTGGGGCTCTACGTGGTGTCGCTCTTTGACACCTACCACGCGGCGCGGGCGCTCGGCTTGCCCCGCCTCTCGCTCGCGTACCTCCTCGAGACGCTCGCGCACTTCCACACGCTGAAGAAGTATCAGCTCGCGGACTGGCGCGTGCGCCCGCTCCCGCCGCAGATGGTGGACTACGCCCGCGCAGACACCCACTTCTTGTTGAGCATCTACGACCAGCTCCGCAACCGCCTCGTGGCCGCGGGCCGCGTGCACGACGTGCTCGACCACTCGCGCCGCGTCGCGGCCCGCCGCTTCGAGTACGTGCGCTTCCGCCCGCCCGGCTACAACGCGGGCCTGTTCCACCACGACGCCGCGTCCCCGGACGCGTTCAGCGCGCTGCACAACATCCCCGCGTCCAGGCTCGCGTTGGTGCGCTCGCTCTTCGCGTGGCGCGACGCCTTGGCCCGCGCCCTCGACGAGTCGCCGCGCTACGTGATGCCCGCCCGCGTGCTCGTGGCCTTGTGCTCCTTGGATCCGCCCGTGGCCCCGCGGCTGGTGGCCGCCTGCTTCGCGGGCTCCGGCAAGATCCTCCGCGACAACGCGGACCTGTTGACGCTGTTGGTGCAGGCCGGCTACGCCGACATGGCCCGCACCGCGGACGCAGACGTGCCACCCCGGCCCCAGCCCCGGGCCCCTGCTGCCGCTCGCCACGCCCACACTCGCGCGCGAGGTCGCCGAGCTGTTCGATCTCCTTGCCGACGACGCCCGCGCCTGGTTCCCCGCCCAGCGTCCCGAGCCCGCCGCGTCCGTTGTGTTCCTGGACGCGCTCCGCCAGCACGCGTTCGGCGTGCGCGTGCCTGCAAACGGCTCGCCGCCTGTGCCCGTCGAGACCGCCGTCTTGGGCGAGCGGCGCGCCGCCGTGGCCGCGCTCGCCGCCGCTCCTTTGGCGCCGCGCCCGCCGCTGCCGGCCCCTGTGGCGGAAGCCCGCGCCGTGGCCCTGCCCTCCGCCGCCGGGCCCGACCAGGAGGCCCTGCCCGTGGACACACGGCCGCAGGAGGAGGTCGTCACCTTGTTGCCCAAGAAAAACAGGGTGCCGCGGCAGAAGACGCCCGTGCCGCACGAGGCCGCGTTCGACTACCTGGCCTTGGACTCCAAGATGCTCGCGAAAGACGACCCAAAGACCCGCCGCAACAAGCGCTCCTACGAGCCGTTCTCTAAGCAGGACACCGACGGGCCTCATCCATACAAGGGCCGCAGACTCGCGCCCCAGGGAAAGTCCACCTCCTTCACCAAGAAGAAGTGATGCGCCGCTCTCGGACGGCGACCCCCTCCTCCCCGAATTCCACCGCGTGGTGGAGCCCCCTGGCTTCGCTGCCGCTCTCACGGCCCCTGGCCTGAAATCTCGCTTCTCGCGCAGCGACGTGCTCGTGCCCATGCCGCTAAATGCTGGCCTCGTGGTGTTGGCGGACGCCGTTGACATCGGGGCCTCGAGTGGCGCTCCTGCGCCCGCTCGGCTTTCTACCTGAGACAGGACTCTTTCTTTAGAAGAACCATTATAGAGACATGCTGGACCCGGTCGAATGACAGGGCCCTAAAAGGGCCAGAAAATAGTAGGTTCCGCAGAATTAAAATGTCATTCCAGCACCAAGGGCCACAAAGAAATGTAGCCGGGGGCATTTGCCCTGTAAACAAGAAGACTTTTTGCTCGAGCTTGTTCTGCTTAGGTTTCCCTCTTGTATTTGCGTGAACGAATACAGAACTCCGAATTTCTGTGTGCTGATTCTATAAACGTACTATATGGGCTGTGGGTACGAACGCACGATGAGCCGCTGCACGTGAAAGCTCATGTAGAAGTAGAGTTCTGATTCTACGTTTTCAGCCCCCAGGTCGAGTACCTCAAACTGGGCTTACTTGCCACGGTTTCGAAAAATTGACACGCAACTCATCAGCTAGAACACTTGATACTTTCCTGCCAGATGTGTTCTTTTGTACTGGTGTCCTGAATTCACTGCAAGCACGTCAAGGTCTTCATTTTACATGCTTATTGGTTCTCGAAAACTGATTTTGTGAAACCGATTTTTGACTGGCTCGCTGCACGTAGCTTGTGTTGTATTGACAAGCCGTGCCCGAGCTTGCCACCGACTCTTTTCAGTGTTTCTCTCAAGTACGAATCACTCAGATTGAAGAAATGAGCTTGCTAAAACCACTTGCTCTATACTAAATTGCCTCAAATTTACAGAGAAACTGGCTGTTTCACCAGTGAGCCGTTTGAGAAGGCTTTAACATCGATAAACATATCACTTATTGTGAAAGCTTCTTAGGCTGAAATTACATGAACTTATTTTAAATACCCCCCAATGACTGGGCTACCAAATCCACATGGGTACTCTTACATTGTATCTAGGTAAATAATGCCAAAGGTTTGCGCAGAAAACTCACAGTCCAGTCACTAAGAAACAGAACTCAAGGAAATCTTAAATTCACTAAAGAAAACTAAATGAAGCAGAAAACTTTATTCTTGATTTCTGCACAACCAAGAATCAATCCCTATAGCTTCCGTTGAATTTTGTACACTGAAACACAACGTTTGCGGTACTGAAAGAAATTTCCTGAATTACAGTATTCGTGGCGTTGTTGATCTTGATAACTTTCTCGATGGGCCTACACAAGTATACCCCCGGATACACCCAGAGTCTTCTAGTTTAAGTTGTCAGCGCCAAACCTAAAGTGGTATCAGGTAAAGTGACGTTTTCTGGTATACGCATTGCTGTAATGTTTTGGGGATAAGGAAACGCTGAAGGGCACTTGCAAACCTGTGGACGATTGTTGGGAGGCTCCCCGCCGTAAGTAAAGACTGCCGGTGTCATCTCAAACAAATCCTTATTGTACCCAGTGCCAATATCGAAGATGATTCTATGCCAACCTCCAGTAGACAATTCCACTCTACCAGTGTTTCGATCATAAAAATATTGATCAATTCCATGAG
>NW_017387734.1:1895317-1896170 GCF_001664035.1 Metschnikowia bicuspidata var. bicuspidata NRRL YB-4993 | reverse complement strand
TTAATCACTGTTTCTCTGGAGCTCTACAGGATTTTTATTCCACCTTTATAGACATCATCTAGAGGTCACGCAGAGTAAGCCCTCAGAACTCGAGATTTATGAGTTGTTTGAATGATATCTGATAGAACCCACATTAGAGGAAGGACATCTAGTATGTTTCAGGGACCCTCAGCGTTGATCTGATACCAGGGACCTCATAGTGCGGCGCATTATAAATTGAACAACTGGAGAGGAAAACAGTCGCATTGCCCAAGTGACCTATCAATTGAGAATTTAGAAATCTATCTTGCCCATGTTCTATGGAGACGAATTCCAGGCTTTAATTATGATGGGATGACGTGTGGGCCACTCCTTCATCAATAAGATGAATCTACCAAAAAAGAAAAAAAAATTGGGGCTGTTTGGGCGGTCGAGTCGATGTCCCTTTTACGAGATCCAGCAGCGAAAATCATTCCTCAAGTTGGATGCAGTCTTGGAACTTGCGACCCGTATCCAAAGCTGTACTGTTTAGCTCTCTTTTTCTACGAACCACAGGGGTGTCCTTCTTCCACAATCTAAGCAAGGTCAACTCGAGGTAAATTGACAAACTACAGGCCTGCAGGGAGAAGCAGATGTGCCATTGATTCAATGAGCTGGCGCACCTAGTCTAATTGAGCACTATGACGAAGGCAGAAAAGACGCGCAAATGATCAAGCAGATTCCAACATATAGATGATTGATCCGAGCGCTCAGAACTTTCAAGCCCGGCTTCCACAGAAATCAAGTACCCGGCTTCCACAGACATCAAGTATCTGGCTTCTGCAGAACTCAAGTGCCCGGCTTCTGCAGAACTCAAGTGCCCGGCTTCTGCAGA
>NW_017387734.1:1891340-1895245 GCF_001664035.1 Metschnikowia bicuspidata var. bicuspidata NRRL YB-4993 | reverse complement strand
CTAAAGGCCAGTGAACCACACGAGGAGCTTAATTCGCTAAGCGGAGGCAATAAGCAGGAATGCTCGTTTCCCGCGTATTATCAGCATCCACCAATTAAGGTTTCGGGCCGTCGTGGGCGTGGGCCCTGAGAATCAAAACTCGGGCAGCGTAAAAAATCCGCCAGGCGCCCGAACCCCCAATCACCCTTCAGAGGCCCGCCAGGCCCGCCAGGCCCACTCCGCTTTTTGGCAATCAGCCGCCGGTCCTGCATGGGACAGGCCCCTGGTTGCCGGTGACCTGGCCCCCGCTCGCCTTGCAGGGGGCGGCGCCAAGTGACCCTCGCGACGCTATCGGCCTGCACACAGGCGGCGTGCCGGCCGCGTGCATGCCGCGGGCGCAGTGCACCTCCGCTTGGAAGAGGGGCTCAGGCGATCTCACATAGCGACGGGCCTGTGTGCAGGCCTACCAGCTCGGGTTTCCAGAAGCTGGCGGTGTTCCATCACAAGGCTACCCCAAGAGCGTGGAAATCCGTTGCAAATCCCCTTGAGCAGAAACGCCATAAACCATTCCACTTGCGCCATCGGTTCTTTTGCATCTGATCCACCAGCCCCTGTGTGCCGGCCATGAGTTTCTATATCGTGCCCACCATGCTGTACCAGCAGAAACAGAAAATCGACCAAGACCCCAAAAAGGCGGCCAAAAGCGCCCGAAGCGCCCACAGCGCCAAAAGCACAAAGAAACCCAGGCCTCCCGTCAAAAAACCTTCGCTGGATTCGGCCTCCTCCGCGTCGCTTTACTCCGGGCCCAGCTCCACCCAGGCTCTGTCGGCCGGAATTTGCGAGTCGGTGAGAAGCAGCGTGGACGGCGGCAAAAGTGCGCCCAAACAGGCCCGAAACCACAGTTTTGGGCGCCGCAGTTTCAGCAGCCATCACTTGCCCTCGATGTCCAGCAGTCGGGCCAGCATGACCTCCGAGGTGTCATGGCACCTGACGCCGGCCGGTATACTTCCGAGTTTCTCGCCGTCGAAAAGCCCCTCAAAGGCGGTCGACTACCCCCGGCTCTTGGAGGCCCTCGCGGTGCACAAAGAGGCCGAAAACGCGGAGATCCCGGAGTACGAGGTGTTCACAGACGCGGCCATCTTCAACACGGAGAAGGCGCTCCGCGGCGCGTTCCTAAACCCCGCGTACATGCTCCAGAACTTCAGCAGCTTCCTTGCGGACATCGGCGACACGCACGTGAACGACCCCATCAACTTTGCCTCGGTGCGCGACCAGTCCTTGCGGAAGTTTCTGACGCGGCGCAACGCGGGACTTGATAGCCATTGGGCCACATTGCTGATCATGCAGCATGGCGACGCCCAGCGCATCGAAGACTACCTCATCCACGAGTTGTTGAAGTGCCGAATCATCATGCGCATGCGTGTGCAGCTGCGGCTCCGCGGCCGCTCGTGCTACCGCAAGGCGGCCAGCGAGCAGTTGGTGCAAGGCAACTTCATCAACTACATGTGGCACGTGCTCAAGCTTCCCGAGTGCTCCGCCCGGCAGGCGCTGGACTTGACGGACACGCAGAAACGGGACTATGACATGAAACGAGCTTTTGGCCACGCTGCCGACGCGCTCCACGCGTTGAAGCCGGACAACTACGAGGGCGACATTCTGGCCCAGCTGCCGCGCATAGATCTCGTGTTGCAGTCCATCCGCAAGATCGCCGTGGACTTCGTGCTCTTGGAGAAGTACGCCGTGCAGATCTTGGCCAAGTTGAACAACGACTTCTTGATCGAGGGCCGCATCACCAGCCATCTTTTCAGCCTCCACCACCTCAACCTCCAGTTGGGCAACCAGGAGTCCTTGAAGGTCTTGGTCTTCAACAGCTCCTACAGCGCTGCGTACTCGTGGCAGCTCGCGGTGACAATTCCGTTCGTGTACGTGTTTGAGGCCAGTTTGCTGAGCGAGAATCTGCCGCTTTCCGACGACCATGCTCAGCAACCTCAGAACTCACCTTCCCGGACTTCCCTCAAGGAAAAAGATCTGGCGTTGTATAAAAACTTCTTCTCGCGTTTGGGCTTTGCTGACTATGCCGCCTTCAAGCGGCTGACGTACAAAGAGTTGGCGGATTTGCAGCAAACACACGGCAACAAGGTGGCTCCCGGCAAGCTTCAAGTCAAGCCCATCAACTTCGAGTACTACTCCCGCTCGCTCTCCACCATCCAGTCCGATACGTTCCACGTGATCCAGTGCCGCGACATGCGCTCTCAGGTCTCGCCGTCGAATTATGAGCGACTCCTCCGCGAGTTCCATCGTCTTTTAAAAAGTGGAGGCGTGCTCGAGCTTCCCATGGTTCTTTGTGGGCTGGGAGAGACGGGGCTCTTCAAATTGCCCGACAAGCGGGACATGAAGCGGAGAGCTGACTGGCTTGAGAGCTACACTTTTGATACCATGAGAGACATCATTGCCATCTTGGGGATGTTGTTTGGCGCGCAGAACGTGAAATTCTCCACGCTTCTTTTGACTTCGAAAAACCGAATGATCAGTTATCTCATCAACTACACAGGCATGTTGATTCGCGAGCTGCTAAGCGAGCTTGAACAGGCAGACGACTGTACCAGGGCGGCCAAGAACGTTGAAGAACTAGACGAAAACGACCTCAATTTTTATTTCTACATCAGAGCCGAGAAAGCATGAATCCGGGGGCGGGTCCCCAGAGGAGACTGTGCTCACGGCGTTTTTTGGAGAAAAGAAGAAGCATTTAGTTGAGCACGGCGGCGTAAAGACATACATATTCTAAGAACAATTTAGTCCGACCGTATCTACATGCTTCCAAAACAGTGCGTGGTGAGAGTGGTTGATAGTCAACAGCTCTGTGTTTGATGAGCATGAGTCTTGGATGAGCCGTGCCTCAGTAGTGTCTGAATAGCTGGTGCGTTTCGAGCATCTGCGGTATAATCTAGACAAACAGGCTCGACCAGCTTGTCTGGCAGTGAAATTTGCTGAGAGCGGGATTTGGGATGCTGCGCAGAATTGGCTGTGATATCGAAGGTTTCAAAGTGATGATGATCATGGCTAGATTCGCAGCTGTCTTGATATCAGCGCCTTTCCATTGCAGGGTGAGTCTTTCCGAACAGAAAAGACGGACCAATTGGGTGTCTTTTACTGCCACGAGTTTAAGCTGGCACTACGAAATGCGCTGCTAAAGTCTATTTAAGAGTTGGAGAATTTGTTCTTCGCTTCACAACTAGATGAAAAGTTGTAGGAAAAAGGAAAGTGTGGCCACTATCACGATGTGCATGTCTGGGACTGAACTTGCCAGTGCAGTAGTTTTTCCCTGGAAGAGAAAGATTGTTCGTTTGCCATTCCGAAGGCTGTGGTTTTAAATTATCTGGGTTGCAGTATCATATCGGGCCCAGACCTGTATGCAATACCGGAGTTGAAATTAGGACAATCACCGTCAACGCCCTTGTGAAGAGCAGATGCCGGAGTTGGAGGAAAGGGAGATTATCCAGCCTATTCTCTAGCAGTGAATTATTGTCAATTACTGGGAGTTAACTTTGTGGATAGTCACTGTGCCCATTGACCAACAGTTCATCACCAACAGTGATTACTAAGAAGGAGTCAACATTAATTACCAACAATTATTACAAAACGTTACGAAAAGTCATTACCATCAGTTTTTGCCAACAGTGATTACCATCAGTTATTACCAACAATCATTACCAACAATTATCACCAACAATTATTACCAACAGTCATTACCAACGATTATTACCTACAATTATTACCAACAGTCATTACCATCAGTCAACACCAACAGTTTCTAATAACCGTTATTATTAACAGTTATTATCATTAGTCATTACCAACAGTCATTACCAACAGTCATTACCAACAATTATTACCAACAGTCATTACCACCAGTTATCACCACCAAT
>NW_017387734.1:1871666-1890852 GCF_001664035.1 Metschnikowia bicuspidata var. bicuspidata NRRL YB-4993 | reverse complement strand
ATTTTACGATCAATCGTCACCATCAGTCAACACCAACAGTTTCTAATAACCGTTATTATTAACAGTTATTATCATTAGTCATTACCAACAGTCATTACCAACAGTCATTACCAACAATTATTACCAACAGTCATTACCACCAGTTATCACCACCAATTTTTACGATCAATCGTCACCAACAATTATTACCAACAGTTATTACCATCACTTATCACCACCAATTTTTACGATCAATCGTCACCAACAGTCATTACCATCAGTGATCACTATCAGAGTTATCACCAACAGTTATCACTAACAACTATTACCCATCAAATACTTACCAACAGTTATTACCAGCAGTTATTACCAACGGTCATCACCAACCATTATTACCCGCAGTGAATTTCCAGCAAGCACTAACCAACAGTCATAACCAACAATCGTTACCAGCAGTGAATTTCCAGCAAATACTTATCAACAGTAACCACCAAAAATTATTAGCACCAGTCTCTACCATCAAACACTTAGCAACAGCTATTACCATTAGTCACTACTAACAATTATTACCATCAGTCAATCACCAGCACTTATTACCATCAGTCAATCACCAGCACTTATTACCATCAGTCAATCTCCAGCAAACGCTTACCGGATTACCAGCAAACAGGGACCAACAGTCATCACCATCAGTTACCAACAGTCATTACCAACAGTTATTATCAACAATTAATATCAACAGTTAATATCAACAATCATTACCAATGATTATTACCATCAATTTTTACGTTAAATTATTAGCATCAGTCATCTCCAACACATGTTACCAACAGTTATTACCAAGAATTAGTACGAACAGTCATTAACAACAGTCAATCTCCAGCAAATACTTACCAACAGTCAATACCAACAGTTATTACCATCAGGCATTACCATCATTTATTACCCGCTGTTTTAACAGTTTGTACCAACAGTCATTACAACAGTTTTTAATAACAGTTCTTACAGTCATTACCAACAATCATCACCATCAGTCATCACCATCAGTGGAGCCGAGGGCTACGCGCGGCACTATACATATTGCACATAGACCACACGCACACCCAAGGCGGCCAGCATTAGGCAAGATTTCCCGAAAAGGGCCAGCATTAGGCAAGATTGCCCGAAAACGGCCAACGCCGGCGGCCCACCGCCCCAACGCCCGGCAATGGCAGCGCGGCACGTGACGCGGCGCACGTGCCGCGACCAGTCGAGATGGGGCGGCTCCTGCACACACGCGCCGCTTGAGTCATCTGCCCGCGCTTGCCCACGGCAGATTTTCGCGATATAAAGCACAGGCCATATCTTCGCAGCCGTCTTCAACCAACTCAACATGCCTCAACTAGTGCACATCATCGACGTCAAAAGCGGCAACCTACAGTCGCTCACCAACGCCATCAAGCACGTGGGCGACTACGACATTGCGTACATCCGCGACGCGGCGGACTTCGACCGGGCCAACGCCGACATTTCGCGCTTGGTCTTCCCCGGCGTCGGCAACTATGGCCATTTTGTCCGGCAGATCAACGAGCGCCATCTTGCCGAGCCCATCCGCAAATACATCGACAGCGGCCGGCGCATCATGGGCATCTGCGTGGGCCTCCAGGCGTTTTTCCGCTCGTCCGAGGAGAGCCCGGCCGTGGCCGGGTTGGAGCTCCTCGACTGGGACCTCCACAAGTTCGACAAGAACGACCCGCTGTTTGTGCACAAGCGCCAGGTGAAGGCCGTGCCGCACATTGGCTGGAACTCCGTCAACACCGCGTTTGCAGGCACGCGTGCCTTGGCGCCCCTGGACCGGTTCTACGGCATCTCGCAGCAGGACAAGTACTACTTCGTGCACTCGTACGCGGCCATTCTCCGGACCCAGCAGGACCGCGCGGCCATGGCACACGCACAAGAACACGGCTGGGACTTCTGCGTGGCCCAGTACGGCGCCGAGGAGTTCGTGGCGGCCGTGGCCCACAAGGGGCTCTTTGCCACGCAGTTCCACCCGGAGAAATCCGGCGTGGCCGGGCTCCGCGTGCTCCGGGCGTTCTTGCAAAACGAGCGCATAGCCGCCGGCGACGCGCGGGCCACCAACACGCGCGACGCGGGGCTCTCGCGCCGCATCATCGCGTGCTTGGACGTGCGTGCCAATGACAACGGCGACTTGGTGGTCACCAAGGGCGACCAGTACAACGTGCGCGAGGCGGGCGGCGACGGCGAGGGCCTGGTGCGCAACCTCGGCAAGCCCGTGGAGTTGGCCACGCGCTACTACCGCCAGGGCGCGGACGAGGTCACGTTCCTCAACATCACGTCGTTCCGCAACTCGCCCATCCGCGACTTGCCCATGCTCGAGGTGTTGCGCAAGGCGGCGGAGAACATCTTCGTGCCGCTCACCGTGGGCGGCGGCATCAAGGACATGACGGACCCGACCACCGGCGAGGCGTTCCCGGCCGTGAAGGTCGCGGACTTGTACTTCCGCTCCGGCGCCGACAAGGTCAGCATCGGCTCCGAGGCCGTGGCCATTGCCGAGGCCTACTACGCCAGCGGCAAGCAGAAGACCGGCACGTCTGCCATCGAGACCATCTCCGCGTGTTTCGGCAACCAGGCCGTGGTGATTTCCGTCGACCCGAAGCGCGTGTACGTGGCGTCGCCGGACGCGACGCGCATGGCCGTGCTTGCCATCTCCGACCCGGCCAACTACGGGCCCAACGGCGAGAAGTACTGCTACTACCAGGTGAGCAGCCAGGGCGGCCGCCGGTTCCACGACTTGGGCGCGCTCGAGCTCTGCCAGGCCTGCGAGGACTTGGGGGCGGGTGAGATCTTGTTGAATCTGATTGACTACGACGGCTCCAACAACGGCTACAACCTCGAGCTCTTGCGGCAGGTCAAGCTGAACGTGTCCATCCCGGTGATTGCGTCCTCGGGCGCCGGCAAGCCCGAGCACTTCCAGGAGGTGTTTGAGATGGACTGCGGCATCGACGCGGCGCTTGGCGCGGGCATGTTCCACCGCGGCGAGTACGAGGTGAATGCCGTTAAGCTGTATTTGCGTGACCAGGGCATGAACGTGCGCTTGGATGTGGGCGTGGACCTTTGATGTGCGCCCGGGTATTTATAGACGACAAGGGACCGAATGGGAGGCTTGCTTTGTAGACCGCTTGTTTGGCGGTGTTCTTGGCCACGACGCTGCCGCTGGGGCGTGGAAGAGGGCACGGGGAAGGGGCGTGTCTGGCTGGGTGCTTTGGCTGGGGTCTTGCCCGGGCTTGTTCTGGCCTGCTCCGGTGAACAGTCACATTGACTGAGTCCATGTGATCTGTTGGTGCACCTTTTGAAATGTCTTCATTGACTGAGATCACCTCGAACAGCGGACGGGCTTCTTCCCCAATATTCTCCAGCTTGAGAAAAGAGCTGAACCGTGTGTTCCCAGAACTTTGCGCTTCCCGTACATGAACAAACTGTCACCCATCTGGCAGGAACATGTGCTCGTGAGATTTCTTGAGACCTTCACGGTTGACAAACTTGGGCCATTTAAACAGCAAACGCTCTATTCACCAAATTCACTTCTTAGAGCAAGGTCTTGTTGTGTTTGATGGTGAAGCCCGAAGTGTGCAGCCCAGCCAAAAGAAGCCAGAATTTGGCTTTTTGGTTTTCCCCATTTTTAGTCCGACCTCTGCATTTGCTTCAGTTTGGGACTCCACAATGGTCCTTACGTGCCCCGCTCTGTTACAAGCAACATGCAAAGGAATTCAACAGCCACACTGCATCACCTTTTGTCAAGTATCTGTCAGCGCCCTAGTCGAAGTATTTTGAGGATAGAAACGCTGAGTCTAGGCGAATTCACAACAATTAGTAATAGCCTCATAGTAGAAAAAATTTCACTTTCTTTTAAGGAAATCGCTCTCGTATAATGGCAGACATTCACAGTTTTGAATGCACCAAGCCTTGTTTTGACCTCCCATTAAGAGATAAACTGCTTTGTCTGTGCTTTACCGTGTACAGACTATCTTTGGAATTAACGAGCCTTTCATCTCTGAACCGAAATACCGCATAATCGAAGCTCAGTTTTGAAGCTTCTTTTAAGGTCGAGGTTCCAGCAATAATT
The DNA here is from genome assembly GCF_001664035.1 of Metschnikowia bicuspidata var. bicuspidata NRRL YB-4993. Taxonomy (NCBI): domain Eukaryota; kingdom Fungi; phylum Ascomycota; class Pichiomycetes; order Serinales; family Metschnikowiaceae; genus Metschnikowia; species Metschnikowia bicuspidata. Next base: position 1,886,750 of record NW_017387734.1, on the reverse strand, counting down.
GGGTGCAATACTTCCCGGATCTTGCACTTGTACGGGAAAACAGAATTTCCTTCTAAGACCCTTTTTGCCTCCAGTCATCTGTAAATTCAAACCTCGTATGGCATAGAAATCACTGCAGCCTTTCATATTTTTTCTTTGACACACCTCAAATACTTTACAGAGATAGTGCATCTTCTTTTTTCTCCGATTTGCGTGCAAAAGATGTTTTCTCTGGATGGTTAATTACCAAACCAGACTGAGATATGTCGAGTACTACTGTGAGCCACATTTATAAATATTTATTGCTGTTTTTTTACTGTCGAACAGTATTCTGCTTCTAAAGCAATAGCTTGCGTGATTATTCTCCATAATTCTAGGATAAGATAGACAGCAGATTCTAAAAAAAGCTATCTTCACGAAAGCAAGTAATGAGCCTTGGTCACATAAATCAATTTTCTTATGTGTCGTTCTGTTCTCAAGTCAAATTGTCTCTTCTGTGAGGAGAAAAGAGTTTTACGTAACCAAAAAGATCAGTCTCACGATGTATGCGAATCTGGTTCGGAAGCTTAAATACTTGACATGCGACTAAAAGATAAATCTCAGCAGTCTATTATCTTCAGAATTAGCTCTATTCTGGGAAATTATTTAGTATGTTTCTGGGGTAATAACACTAATTTAAAGTTCAGTCGACTTATATGTTGGTCTCAAAGCCCAAAGACGGACTTGGTTTATGAGAGGAGAGGATTGAAAACCTGAAAATGAAGAATTTCCTTTAAACGCTAAACGAGCCTCAGTCTTAGAAACAGGGCCTCAGTATATTTTTCAATACAATTTTCACACGTTCAAACTTTATTTGAACAAACGCATTTCTGCAGGATTTCACTGACGAGTATTAACGTGGAGTCTATGGTTCAAGATAGCTTCTTCATTCTCCAAATATCTACATGAATTCTTACGCTCATTTAAATTATATATTCTTCCAATTACTATCTTGAGCTTTCATATTCAACACAACTTTTTCTGTATTGATGTTCGCATCCAGTAATATTGTTTTTCATATATGCTTAGTTTCAAGCTTTTTGCGTCTAAAACTGCAATATCTGCAAGGTGTTTTCACAAGGTTATCACATATTCGTTGAATTCTATTAATTCTTTCAACCTGCAAATTTCTCAATTAATTAGTCGCATCATTACTTAGTCTTTCTATGAGAGAGAATCTTTTTTTGTTCTTTTGATTAAGCTTACAATCTTCGTTATAATTTGCAATATATACGATCATGGCCGAAGTGTATGAAGTAACCTGTCCAAATAAAAGCTGATCCAGAATTCTTGATTCGAAGTTTATGTGGACAATCGAATTTGTGTGTTTGATTTGCGGGAACAGAACTTCTCGTCAGAAGTTATCAAACTTTGCACCCACGAGCTCTCCGTCTGAAAGTGGTTGCGCATCCATAATATTGCGTCGATAATTTGCAAAAACGTAAAGTAACAGATCATTCCATAGGTCAAACTAGAAAACCATAAATATCTATAAATGCAACAAACATAAATTGGTGAATCTTTGAATTCAGGGCTATTGATTCCTCAAAAACTCCAATTGTTGAATCCAACAGGGCTTTTTGGGAATTAATATGTCCAATTTACTCAATAGTATGCGATCTTTGCATTCATGACTGTGCGGAGGAATTGTTTCGCCATGACTATTTAGTTTATCGCGGCTCTTGTTTCAGGTAGCTACAGAATGCTTTCAATGAACTCAATCCCAGACATTCTGCCTCAATAACACTGCTAACAAAATAATACCAAAGGCTTGCGACCAATCCCCATATGCGCTCAATATCATTGATGTCGAGCCAGCGATAGAGACCGATTATGGAATAAAAATTCAAAATCAGCGACTGAAGAAAATAGACTCATTTTGATACTTGCAAGGTCTCAACATACCTAAGAGGCGACTCACTTATCAAGCTTAAGCGCAATTCTTGTAGGGGCTACGACGTTTGGCCACCATACGAAAGCAAGCCACATCTGGCATCTAAGAAACAGTTTTGAGCATGAACCCAATTATTCGCAGCTTGTTCTTTTAGCAGCTTACTGCTTATCATCAGCGACACTTACACATATGTAAACTTCTTACATAAAATGGAGTCCGGATTAGTCTCCTTTCCTCTTTTGGATGTTGTGCTACTAGCTGTCACCTGGTGTCGAAAATATTGCTAATTTTTCTAGACAGATGAGCTTCAAGTTGAAGTACGAAGCTCTTCATTTCTTCTGAAACAAAGTAGCTTCTTTGCATGAAAGATAGCTTTGTATACTCACCGAAAGCATCCTTATACAGTCCAACAAACATTTGGTTTGATTTCGAGTACAATCATGCAGCCATTTTATCGCTGTGTTCCTTCTTGAGATCCTGGATGGCAGAGCATATTCGACTAGTGGCAAGTGGTCAGTTTTTATGTCAGCAATAGGATTTCTGGGGGCTGTTAAGACCGGCAGATAAGGGAGAATAGTTCATTCCGGATTTTTTGAGAACAACAGAATATTGTCCAATATGGGAAATGCATCGAGGAAGCGACAAGGCTTTCTTTCCACTTTGAGCAGTTTCGTTATGAATATCAATATTTGTATGCTTTTCCAATACTCTCTACAATTATGGAATCATCTGGAGCTGGTAACTACTGGGTTGACCAAAGTGTTTGGAAATGTGTTTCAGATCTTGCATTGTGGCTCTGGACGGTGGCTGTAGCACACCGAAAGTGTCTATGAATGGAGGCCAGTATATGTAAGCCTGGGGAATTTCCAAATGTTTAGGCAGGCCAATTGATTACATGCTGGAGTGACGGATATTATTCTCTCAGAAATTACATGTCTATCAAGCCCATCTGCAGCAAATTCTCTTGATGGCATACTCGGGTGCATGCCTCATTCATCAACAATGAAGAATTGCCATTTCGGACGAGAACGCGCTCCACTGGTGAGTCTTTCAAGCTATTAGGAATATTTCTTATTCCAACATCCCATGGCCCCACCCCGCAACCTCAATTACCAGCTCCACAACTAACTATCTCAGCACACAAACCAAAAAAATAAAAAGGGAAATCTCAGCATACCTTCTGGGCTTGCAAGCGATGACTTATTTTGAAAGAAGATAAAAAGGCGGGTCGTCAATCTGAAACATGAAGATGTAAAGGAAACGCAAGTGGAATAAAACATCTGTATATTTCGTCTTGGTATACAAGCCGTCTGAGATATGGGCCGTCCCAGCAGACCATCTTAGCACACCAAGCAGCTAATTAATCAGCCATCGCACTAAACCATCTGCGCAATTCTACACCGACAAGCCACTTTGTATAGTAAGCCGTCTGAGCCAAAAAATATACATGTCTGGCAAGCTAGCTATTATTTCCATCAGCTTAATTATACCCGCCCGCTGGAGAAATATACTGGAGAAATATTCTGGAGAAATATATCCGCCCACTGGAACTCCCCCTCCATTCCCCGCGATTCATGGCGCGCGCATCAGACCAGACGTGCCCTGCCATCGCCGCCAGTTGCAGGACCGTCTGCCTAAAAGCACGAAATTTCATGTAGCAAGGCAAAATCCACGCCACAGCAATGGAACATGTGCCTGGCCCACACAGCAACCCGGGCGACAAGCCCGCGGCGGCACAAACGGCCGTTTTGGAACTGCACGCAGCGGAAAGCATATCGTGTGGAATAGGTGCGCTCGCCCTACATGCCCAGACACAGGCCGAACGGCGGCCTCGAGCGTCGCTGGCGGCGGCCCCGGCCACGGCAATCACGCCCGGCGGCGGGGCACTGGGCGGTCTGGAACCGCTGGGCCCGGCGGACCAGAACGGTGCCGGTTTGGACGAGAAAGGGGTTGGGTTGGAGAACGGAGCTGGTTTGGATGGAAACGGAGCTGGTTTGGACGGAACGAATGCCGGGACGGGCAAAATCAACGCTGGTTTGGACGAGGACAACGCTGGTTTTGACCAGGACCACGCCGGCTTGAACAAAAGCGGTGCTGGTTTGCATGAGAGCTGTGCGGGTTTGGATGAAGGCGATGGTGGTTTGAACAAGAACAATGCCGGTTCTGGCCGACAAAAGGCCGGTTTGGACAAAACCGACGCCGGACTCGACATGAAAAACGCCGGACTCGACATGAACAACGCCGGACTCGACATGAACGGTGCCGGTTCTGACCAAAGCAATGTCAGTTTGAACAAAAACAACGCCGGTCCCGACAAAACCACCGGTCCCGACAAAACCACCGACGCCGCCCACGAAAACAGCGCCTCCCCCGACGAAACGCTCTCCGACACGCCCGAGCACATGGAGCCCTTCGACGTGCCCGCGGCGCTCGTCAGCCCGGGCCTTGTGTTGCTCAAGGTGTCGCCCAAGCTGAAGAAGAAAATCCGGTTGTGGGTGGAGCCCGCCAGCTTCCAGTTCGTGTACCGGCAGGTGTCCAAGAACTCGACGCACAGCTTCCACGTGGACGACATCCGCAGCATCACGCCGCGGCAGCTCGCCAGCCACTACCGCCGGGAGCTCGGCTTCGCCAAGGACGCGGAGCGGCGCTGGGTGTCCATCGCGTTCTTCGACCACCGCAAGAACAAAACCAAGCTCTTGCACCTCGTGGCCGACTCCGCGCACGACGCCAAGCGGCTCCTCCACACGGTGGGCAAGTTCAAGAGCATCAAAGACCGGCTCGCCGCAGACTTCCTCGTGGACCTCAAGGACTTGGACGCGGTCAAGCGCAGCCTCCTCAGCGGCAAGGCCGAGCACGCGGGCCGCGCCGCCAAGCAGCTGCTCACGTTCGCCGAGGTGCTCCGCTACTGCCAGCGGCTCGGCATCAACGTGCACGAGGCCCGGCTCCAGGCGCTCTTCGCGCACGTGACGCCGGCGCCGGCGCAGCACATGGGCTTCGCCGACTTCAAGCGCTTCGTGGAGCTCCTCACGCGGCGCGACGACATTGCCCGCGTGTACGCCGGGCTCGTGGGCGCCGGGCACACCTTGGGCCTCGACGCGTTCTGCCGCTTTGCCACGGCCACGCAGCACGAGCCACCGGACCGGGACGCGCTTGCCGCCACGTTCCGCCGGTTCGCCGGGCCGGCCGCCGCCTGGTCCGTGGACGCGTTTGCCGCGTACCTCAAGCTGCCGCAGTGCGCCGCGTCCCGGCAGCAGTACTTGCGCGCGGACTACTACGCGCAGCCGCTCAACGAGTACTTCATTCTCCTGTCGCACAACACGTACCTCACGGGCCGCCAGGTGGCGGGCGGCTCGTCCGTGGAGGGCTACGTGCGGGCGCTCCAGCGCGGGTGCCGGTGCCTCGAGATCGACGTGTGGAACAACCCGGCGGACGCGGGTGCGGAGCCCATCGTCAACCACGGCCGCACGTTCACCTCGGGCATCCTGCTCTCCAACGTGCTCGCCACCGTGCGCCGCTTCGCGTTCCAGGCGTCGCCGTTCCCGCTCATCTTGAGCCTCGAGGTGCACTGCTGCCCCCGGGCGCAGGAGCTCGTGGCGCAGATCTTGGAGGACGTGTTCGGCGCCGCCTTGGTGCTGCGGCCGCTCGACTCGCGCGGCGTGCTCCCGAGCCCGGCCGCCTTGCGCCACCGCGTGCTCGTCAAGGTCAAGAAAACCAGCGCGTTCGCGGGCGCCGTGGACGAGCACGGGCGCTTCGCCACGTCGTCCGCCACCCACACGTCGTCCGCCACCCATACCTCCGTCAGCGACGGCGAGCGGGCGCCCGGCTCGCGCTTCAAAATCCGCCGCCGGCCCGCCGGCAAGGTCTGCGCGCGCCTCAGCGACTTGGCCGTGTACTGCCAGGGCCTCAAGTTCCGCAACTTCTCGCTCCCGGAGCTGAAGACCTACAACCACTGCTTTTCGCTCAGCGAGACCGCCGCCAACGCCATGCTTCGCGACCCCGCCAAGACCGCGGCGCTCGACAAGCACAACCGCCGCTTCTTGATGCGCGTGTACCCCGCCAAGACGCGCCTCCGCTCGTCCAACTTGCTGCCGCCCGCGTACTGGGCCCACGGCGTGCAGATGGTGGCCACCAACTGGCAGACCTACGACCTGGGCCAGCAGCTCAACGAGGCGTTCTTCGCCACGGCGCCGGGCCGCGGCTACGTGTTGAAGCCGCCCGCCCTCCGCCGCCCGCCCATGAAGGCGTCCATGCGCCGCCCGCCGCCCGACGTGCACGTGCGCTTCCGCATCGACGTCCTCGGCGCCCAGCAGCTCCCGAAGCCGCCCGCCGCGGCCTCCGTGTGCCCGTTCGTCACCGTCGAGCTCGTGGGCGCGGCCGCGCTCGACTGGGCCCCCGACCTGGCGCCCGGCGCCACGCCCGTGGTGCCGGACAACGGCTTCAACCCGACGTGGAACCTGCGCTTCTCCGGCCGGCTCCGCGCGGCCACCGAGCTCGTGTTCCTACGGCTTACAATCCACACGTCCGCGGCGCGCCACGCGGTCGAGAGCCCGAAGGAAATCGCCTTGCTGGTGACCCACCTCTTCGACCTCAAGCAGGGCTACAGGCACCTCCCGCTCAAAGACTTGTGCGGCGAGACGTTGGAGTACTCGTCGTTGTTCGTCTACATCCTGTACGGGCCCGCGTGAGCGCCGCCGCTGGGTGCAGGCCGCGCCGCGGCCCCGGGGCATGCGATGGGGCGCATCGGGCCCTGAAAAACCACGCCCGGTTCCAGCAGGGCCACCGAATAAACACCTCCGACCCGCCGCCACCATGGGAAAATCCGCACCCGACGCCAAGGACAGAATCCGCCACAACCCGTTGCACAAAGACATCACGTCCTCAGGCGGCCGGCTCCGCGAACAGCCCCGCGGCGCCAAGCGGGCCGCCAGAGAGCTGCCCGAGGAGGGCTATCTCGACGCGGCTACCTCGAGAAAAATCTTGCAGCTCGCCAAGGAGCAGCAGGAGGAAATGGACCGCGAGGAAATGGTCGTGGAAGAAAGCGCCGCGCCCGTGTTTGCCGCCTCCGCCGCGTTGGACGACCAAGACGACTCCGACAGCGAGGAGTACTCGGACCTCGAGGGAGAGTTCTACGAGGAGGAGGAAATCGCGGTCGACGAGAAGGACCAGGAGCTCTTCGACAAGTACTTCGGCACGGGCGCGCCGACCGTCAACTTGGCCGACAAGATCCTCGCCAAGATCCAGGAGAAGGAGCTGAGCAAGGGCCCCCACCAGCCGGCCAGCGAGCAGCAGCAGAACGCCGTGAAGTTGCCCCCCAAGGTCATTGCCGCGTACGAGAAAATCGGCTCCATCTTGGCCACCTACAAGCACGGCAAGCTCCCCAAGTTGTTCAAGGTCTTGCCCACCTTGAAGAACTGGGAGGACGTGTTGTACGTGACCAACCCCCAGAGCTGGAGCTCGCACGCCACCTACGAGGCCACCAAGCTCTTCGTGTCGAACTTGCAGGCCAACCAGGCCCAGAAGTTCGTCGAGAACGTCTTGTTGGAGAAGTTCCGCGTGTCCATCGAGGACAGCGAGACCCACAGTCTAGACTACCATCTCTACCGCGCCATCAAGAAATCCCTCTACAAGCCTGGCGCGTTTTTCAAGGGCTTCTTGCTCCCTTTGGTCGACGGGCACTGCACGGTCAGAGAGGCCACGATCGTCGCCTCGGTGTTGGCCAAGGTGTCTGTGCCTGTGTTGCACTCGTCCGTCGCGTTGGCTCAGTTGGTGCAGCGGGAGTTCAGGCCGGCGTCGACGGTGTTCATCCGCGTCTTGATCGAGAAGAAGTACGCGTTGCCGTACCAAACTTTGGACGAGCTCGTGTTCTACTTCATGCGCTTCAGAAACGCGGCGCAGGCCGAGATGTCCGACGGTAACGACGCCAGCATGACGGATTTGCCTGTGGTGTGGCACAAGGCCTTCTTGGCCTTTGCCCAGCGCTACAAGAACGACATCACCGATGACCAGAGAGACTTCTTGTTGGAAACCGTCAGACAGAGGTTCCATCACGCCATCGGCCCCGAGATCCGCCGCGAGCTTCTCTCGGGAGTGCCCAGAATGGATGCGCCGCAGGCCAAGGAAGCCACTATGGAAGAGGCGTTTTAAGGAGACTTCTAGACAGTTGTATATTATGAATAGGTGTGAATGCTTCAAAGCGAGTGGGAGGAGCCTCGTCTCAGTGGAAGGGCACCTCCAGCGTGCGGAGCCGGGCGTCCTCGCACAACTGGCCGAAATCAGCAAACAACGCGTAGTAGCTCTGGACGCTGCCGATGATGGTCAAGGCCACGGTGGTGCCGATCCACAAGCCGTGGAGCGAGCCCTTCCAAGGCGAGTAAAACGACAAGTACACCGACAACGGGATGCCCACGAGGTAGTAGGAGACCAAGTTGACTATGCCGCCGATCTTGGTCTGGCCCTGGCCGCGCAAACAGCCCGCGGAGTTCGCGTTCATGGCGTCCGAGATCTGCATGAGCGCCACGAGCCACATGATCTGGTGGATGATGGCGATGACGTTCTCGTCGTTGGTGAACAACGCAGCAATCTGCGTTTGGAAGATGCACAAGGCAAGGAAATTGAGTACGGACACGAAGAGCCCGAACATCAACGCCACCACCGTGGTCGTTCGGGCCGAGCTGCCCAAGCCTGCGCCCAAGTAGTTGGCGATCCGCGTGGACGACGCAATGCCAATGGCAAACGGAACCTGGTACGTCAAGGAGGCCATGGTGGAGCCCACGGACTGCGCGGCCAACTCCAAGGTGCCGATGTACGAGGCCATCAAGGTCAAGATCTCAAAGGCCAAGAACTCGGCCTCGAGCATGATCCAGCCGGGCACCGCCAAGTAGATCAACTTGCTCCAGCCCAGAAACGCTTTCTGGAAGCTGAAGCCGTTCCAGCACTGCAACGGGTGGATTATCTGCGGCGTTTGCTCGGCGGACACGAAGAACACCGTCATCACAAGCAAGCCCGCGAACATGAGCCAGTAGTTGATGGCCACCGCGATGGGCGCGCCCAAGTAGCCGAAGTGCTTGACGAAAAGCAAGTTCATGACGAGGTTCGTGGGCGCAGCAAACAACAACACATACGTGGACACGTGATACACGCCTTGCGCCTGCAAGAAGCGCTTGCCGCACTCGAACATCACGTACGCCGGCATACCCGGCCCGATGTAGAACAAATAGTCTGCGGCCAAGCGCGCGGTCTTCTTGTCCGGAAGCAAAAGCACAATCAACTCGTAGCCGAAAAACGTCCACACCACGACCATCGGGAGCATGACCACGCAGATCAACGCTATGCACTTCTGCATGTAGTCGCCCACCATGTGGTACTTCTGTGCACCGAACGCCTGCGGGCAGAGCGTGTCCAAGGCCGTGGCGATTCCCTGGATCGTGGCGTAGCCCGTGATATTGGCGGTCATGGACCCCATCGACACCGCGGCGAGCTCCACGGCGCCTAGGTGGCCCACACTGAACACAGACACGGTCGAGAGCGAGTTCTGCAAGAGAAACGTGACGATCAACGGCACCGACAGCCGCACGAGCAGCACCATCTCCAAATACTTGGTCGTTTCGTGGATTTTGTGCGCGAAAACGGCCTCCTCGAAGTTGGCGGCCACCGCCGCGTCGTCGCTGCCGGTGGGGAGATTGCTGGCCTGCAAAAGCTCGCGTTCCTGCTCGATAAGCTCGGCCAGAACGGCCAGTTTGCGGCGGTAGAACGCGCCTTCGTCGGCAGCTAGCAAGGACGTGCTCTCGTCGGCGGACGCAGCGTCAAAGGGGGCCTCTGGATCCGGAGCCACGTGACCCGGCGAGATGAAGTCGCTCGGCACAAAAAGGCCCTGTTTGCCGACGGATCCATAGACCACAGAAGCCCGCCGCTGGGCGTTCAGGTGCGTGAATTGGAGGCCTCTTGGATCGGGCGAGGACATGGAATTTGGGGGAGAAGCCACACGGCGTTTTTGGGCGTTTGTTTATCAATAGCTGAGTGATTGCAAGCCGGGATAAAGAGGAAGACGGAGGTGCTGAAGCCAAGATGGAAAACCAATGCAAAGTGGTCCGAGCCCATCGGTGCAGATATATGGGCTGGCCGCGCGCCACGTGCAGGAAAGAATCCACGATGGAACACGCTTCGTTCTGCATGGCCCGTTTCGATAGCATGGGCCCTGGGGCGTTGCGGGCCGGGGTGTAGTTTCTGATTTGCCAGAGTTATTTTTTGTCTGTTTCGGTGTTTGTTTTGTGTTTGCTCCGACGTCTCTTTTTGTTTGTTCCGATGTCTGTTTTTGTCTTTCTCGTTGTATTTTCTTTTGTTTGCGTTTTAGGCCGTGTTCTCTGTGGTGTCGTTTCCTTTGGTTCCTCTGGCCAGTATTTTGTTTTGCCCTGTATTCTGTTTTCTCTTTTCTCTTGTTGTTCGCGTGGCCGGTCTACAAGTGCACTGTCGCTTGGCGAGTCGCTTGTAGGCAAGCTAGGCCTGGCTGAGGGCGGAGACAATAGAAAGCTTTATGCGGCATGGCGCCATTCGCCGTAGGCGAGCCGAAAGCAGGTTGTTTGGTGGCTTGGCATGGCGTCGCGGTGCCGTGATTCATAGTGCTAAATTCATATTAGTATACACGATCCACGAGGGATCAGGAGCCCTGAGCAGGCGCTCTTCTGCCATTTTCTAGTGGCTTTTTGGCGTTTGCAAGGGCCATCTGTGGGCCATGCGAGGCCGCCAGGTGCGGGGCTGTCCGGATCTCCACGGAGCTCTTGCACCCTGGATTGCAGGCGGAAAGCTCAATACTTGCGTGGCAAGCCAGAAACAGTCCTGAGCCGGCCGGTTCCACCAGTTGCCTGCCGCCTTTGCTGGTCTGAGTGAAGAGGCCGCACCGGGGTGGTGCGGAGTTGGGTCCGAGACGCACACGCAAGCCGCAGCCTTCACCATGTAGATTCAACTGCGCGTCCAGATGCAACCAAGTACGGGGAGACTTTGGAGAGCTCTGGGAGTTGGAGGTGATGGGCAAAAGGACCTAGCCAGGCGCCGAGTTTGAATCTGAAGGACATGGAAAGGTGCCTTTGGCTGAGGTATTGAGAGCCCACTGTGGCACCAAACCGTGGCCACACACTCTTGAAAATAGATCAGACTGTGAAATCAGACTGTGAAGTCAGACAATGACATCAGACAATGACAACCGACTGAGAAATCAGACAACACCCGAGCTGTGGACTCCCCTCCCACTCACGAGGCCTGGGCACGGCACCACCCCACGCGCTCCTCGGCACCACAGCCGCTACTGGTCGCGGATGTTCAGCAAGAGCTGCGCCAAGCAGCGCTTGGTGGCCGCGTCGTCCTGCAAGATCTTGGCAAACGTGCCGTCGCGCAACGGGTCCGGCAAGATCGTCGACAAGGCCTTGCGCGCCTCCAAGTTGTCCGAGAGCCGCATGTAGCAGCGCACCACGTGCTTCAAAAGCCGCCCCGAGCTGCTGGGCGGCGGGCCCGCGGCCGGGTCCGCGGGCTGCCGCGGCGCGTTCTGCGCCGCCACGCCCAACTGCTCGATCATCTTCGAGAGCACCAGGGCCACGGTGTGGAAACGCTCGTAGGTGGTGCAGATGTACAGCAAGCCCTGGTCGTCCAAGAGGATCTTCTGCAAGATGAAGATGGCCACCGTTTTGGAGAGCTCCAGCGAGATCTCCATGATGTTCAAGCACAACGGCACGATCTCCGTGGCCAAGAGGAAGTTGATGACCTCCGGCGTGTCGTTCTTGACGAGCGCGCCGATCACGCCCAAGCTGGTGAGCCGCAAGTACTCGAACGAGCGCTGCCGCGCGTTGGTCAGCAAGAACGGGTACAAGTAAAGCGGCAAGTTGGCGTTCAAAAAGAGCCCGCGCGTCTGCTTGTTGGACGCCACGCACTGGAGCAACGCGAGCGCGTTGCACACGCGGTTGGACACGGACGCCGTCAACACGGGCGGGTTCAAGAACGGGTACACGGCGATGATTTCCTCGAGGAGCACGCTCATCACGCCAAACGAGTTCCAGAGCACCAACGCCAAGTCGTCGTACTGCTCGCGCTTCTTGCCGAGCTCGAGCAACGCGCGCTCGCGGTTGTTGCCGGACACCAACTCCGAAAGCCACTGGAAGATCTGCTTATCTGCGAGCGCCCTGCTGGGCGGCTGCGGGGGTGCTAGCGGCATGTTGGGGGGCGGGCGAAAAGGGCAGGCTGGCGGGGTGTGTGCAGGCTGCAGAGACGTATGGGGCACGGGCCGGAACAGAGGCGTTTGTGGCGTGGCACAGGTGTTTCACGCTGGGCTAACTGGGTGCTGGGAGGAGTCTTGGGGTTGGCGAAAACGTGTTGCTGGGTGCGCGGGTGCACGGGTGTGCGGCCGCAGAGGCCTGGGGCCCGAGCCCGTCTTGGCCAGGCGGGGCTCTTATTGGGGGCTTGTTTTGTTTGTTTTGGGTAGGGTTTGGGTTTGTTTTGGGTAGGGTTTGGGTATGTTTTGGGTATGTTTTGGGCGGGTTTCGGTTTTGGTTCTTTTTGTCTTTTTGCTTCTTTTTTGTTTGCTTGGGTGCTGCTGTGCTCGTGCTCGTGTTCTTGGTGAATTGGAGAGACGGGCTCCCGGCGCCGCAATTGATTGCGACGCTGCTCAGACGACCCTTGGGAAAAAATACACAAACAGACGGCAAAACGCTCATTCGGGACTTCGGAATGCAGCAAGCAGTGACGTCCGTTTTGGTGAAAACAAGCAGGAAGAACAAGGTACGCCCAGCGTGTGGCCCCTCGAACCCAGGGAAATTGGGCCTGCGCAAATTGGTGCCGCCGCCCCGCCGCGCGCTACAAATGCTGCCCAATGCAGAGGCCAGTGTTGATGTTTATTGATCCTGGCGTGTGAGCAGTAGAAATATTCACTGAGGTGCAGTCTCTATTTCCGTGAGTATATATAATATATGTGTTTATTGACCTTGATGTATGAGCACCACGAATCTTCACTAGGGTGCGCGTCTCCATTCTCATCAAGTATGTCGAATGTAAGCTTTGATTGACGTTGATGTGCGAATAGTAGAGAACTCGGCCGAAGTCCAAGGCTTCATGATCCTGAAGTATAATAGTATAAATTTTAATTGACCTTGATGTGCGAATAGTAAGAATCTCGGCCAAAGTCCAAGTTTCATGATCCTGAAGTATATATAGTATGAGTGTCCATGATCCTGAAGTGTATGATACAAGTCATTATTCATCCTGACGCATAGCAGTACAATCTCCATGAATATGGCTGTGACGTGGTCCAATTGCCCCACCATTGAAAAGGCTAGTTAATCAATACATAAACCATACACTCTTTTTAGCTGCCGGTTTCCTTGGACTTACCCTATATCTGCCAGCTCCCTTTACTAACCTTTGACGGGTTAAGAAAGCACATATAAAAAACAGTACGAGAGACGCTCGTATTTGCAATTCCCAGCATTTCCGTGATGTATAGTCGCACAACATAAAATCAATTCATATTTTGTATTTACACTACGCATTTAATTGTTTATTGGTCTTGCATTTTCTTGAAAAATATGGAAATGGGTGTCACTAAGGGATGTAAAATCCCGCCACTTACCAAAAACTAAAAGGAAATCATCTATGATAGATCGCAACATTCGCTCAGGTGATAAGGTGCGGGCACGAATTCACGGAGGATGTAAAAAGACTTCTGCCCATAACCAGTGCCAACCACTTGGATAGTATTAGCTAAACTTCATGGTCCCATAGGAAATGTTCTTCTGAGGGCCTGTGGCCATACATTATTTGAGAAGGCAGCGACGTTTGTTTTGGTCATTGGCTTTCTGAATTGGTCTTGTTTATTGGTCTTCTTGATTGGCCTTCTCTATTGGTTTTCTTCGTCGGTCTTCTTAATTGGCCTTCTCTATTGGTCTTCTTAATTGGCTTTCTTAATTGGTTTTCTCTATTGGCCTTCTTAATTGGCTTTCTTGATTGGTTTTCTCTATTGGCCTTCTCTTTTGGTCTTCTTATTTGGTCTTCTTAATTGGCCTTCTCTATTGATTTTCTTCGTCGGTCTTCTTAATTGGTCTTGTTTGTACCTGCTGTTTACTCCTCTTTTTATTTCTTTCTATTCCTCTTTATTGGCCCAAAAAAAACTAAACGGGGCGACCAAAGAAACGAACCGTCGGCCCAATCCACCATACTCACTCGTCAGTCATTCCTGGCGCCGCAGAAGCATGAAAGTCTGCCGTCGATTAACACAGCCCACCCTGGCATTTCCGTGCCAAACTCCTCAAACCAAACCCAGCCGCTTTTCCGTGATCTTGGAAATAAACACTCGGACTGCATTAACCCAAGAGCATATAACGTAAGCCACCAGCCCACCCAGGTCTCTATGCGATATCCATACCTGGTCTTTTTTTGCCGAGTTTCTGAACCATATCTGAAGCAGTTATTCACAGCAAGTCTGTTCAAAGCAGATCCACTCAAAACCGACATACCCAAACCTACATAAGTCTACTCAACACAGATCCACCCAAACAGATATACTTGGAGCAAATCGACTCATACCAGATCCAGTCAAACAGTTCTACTCAAAACTAATTCACTCAAAGCAGATCTACTCAAACAGATCTACTCAAACAGATCCACCCAAAACATATCCTCTCTTGCCTCGCCTCGACCACCATGACCTCGGACCAGACTTTCGAAACCGTCTTCAACGTCCCCATGGAGTGCCAGGCGTGTGTGGAGTCCGTGGAGGCGGCGCTCCGCCAATTGCCCCTCCACGGATTCAAGGCCGACTTGAAAACCGAGACCGTCACCGCCGTCGGCCAGGTCTCGCCATCCGCCATAGTCAAGGCCATCCAGGAAACCGGCAAGGACGCCATCATCCGCGGCACAGGCAAACCAAACTCGGCGGCAGTGTGTATTCTAGAGACCTTTGATGAAAGCGACAGGGAACATCCCGTCAAGGGCTTGGCACGCATCGTGGCCGTCAGCGACCAGCATATCTACGTGGACTTGACCGTGAACGGCCTAGCGCAGGGCGTGTACTACCCGCAGATCCGGGCCCTGGGCAACTTGAGCCGCGGCGCCGAATCCACGGGCAGTCTTTTCCACGCCTTTTCGGCCGTGGAGGTCAACCAGCCTTCTAGCGCAGAGTCCACGGTGCACTCCAT
>NW_017387734.1:1852294-1870890 GCF_001664035.1 Metschnikowia bicuspidata var. bicuspidata NRRL YB-4993 | reverse complement strand
AGAAAGAGAAAGAGAAAGAAAAAGAGAAAGAGAAAGAGAAAGAGAGACTCAAGTATATAGAGCCGCAAAGATCCAAACTCATACGTTGCCTTTCGATTGACAGACCCGAGAGAAGAGTACTCTAGTCGCCCCTCCGATTCTGGCGTGACTGCGCTTCAAACCCACCCCTCGCTGTTCCACTCTGGCAAAAGCTGGGAGCCGGCTAAAGTGTAGCCCTCGCGTGATCAATTGCCCCGAAATGGAAGAATCAAGAAACGGCCATCACGACAAAACACTGGAAATTAAAAGGCAGACGTCGCCACGGCATCGACCAGTGGCTCAACGGGCCGTGGCTTTTTGAGGGTATCTTGAAATCAGATTGGCAGAAAACAGATTGTCATGTCCAAACATTCTGTTCCTGTAATGTTTCGATATCGCACGAAACAAGTGCTAACGCTTCGGCTGCTGTTGAAAGATCCAGCCTCAGAAGGCATGATAAAAAGAATCCATTGCAGCAGTCGCCTCCATCTTTCGCAGCCAATACTTCGAAGCGTACACTAGTGCTCGAGCCTTTAGGAAGCCACCATTTTCGGGAAAGCCGAGAGCTCAGATCGTGTGCTTTTCTTGAATTGACCCAGTGTCCGGCGTTTCCGGGTGTAGCCTCTAAGGAGGGTATACTAATTCTGGTGTACCATAGCTTGTGTTAAGGCATACTTACCGGAAGACGTCGATGTGATGGAGACCATTTCACCATTTCTCCATTCATCCTTTCGGAGTATAGCTGTGATCCGTTTCTTTTCTTCTTTCCTTTCTGTCTCTATTTTTTCTGCTTCCTGTGTTTCTCTCATAGACCCTAATTATATTCTCAATAAAATGAAAATATCATCACAGTATAAAAGCATCCTTGTTTTATTCTCAATAAATTGCAAATATCACCACCACAATAAGCCATCAATTTAAGAATACAGCCCGATGTTTGTAAATCATTTCAAAAAGCGGAACACCAATAATAGTCTAACACATTATACCCAGCTAGCTGGTCTGTCTTATTTATATCCCGCACACGTTGTGAGAGGTCAATACATTAGCACACCAGAACCAGCAGGGCCCGCAGCTCCATAGCACTGGACCCATAAAGCGAGGCCAGGATTTCAAAACTCAGAACGCCCCTAAGAAATGCCCCCTAACATGACAGACCCGACAGCAAACAGAATCCCAGAAAACCCGCACGTGAATCAAACGCAAGAATTTTCCACCCAAGTGGTTCCAACCGAACAGATCGCCATTTCCGGGGCATACGCCTGGCCCTGCGTATTGATCGGCACGCGCGCGTAATCGCCAGCACAGATCATGGGAGATGTGCACGCTCCTCCACACGACAAGTCCAGGTCTTCCATACACCGTCCTAACGCCGCCACAGCATCATGTCCCGGCCCCCCAAGTCCAGCGAGGCGCTTGGAATCGCCGAGGCGTTTCATGCCCAGGCGGAAAATATCCGCCACAAGCGTTCCGTGCGCATTTGCGTGGACGATTTCGCCCCCACATCGACCTTGGCGGATATCTGCGGCACGCTTTCCATGATCCTCGACCAGCACAGCCCGCCCATCCAGCTCGAGCACATCGGGCTTGCGGAAAACCAGCTCCAGCGGCTTCCCGCGGAGTTCTGGCTGCTCTGCAGCGCCAGCCTACGAACGCTCGACTTGCGCCTGAACCAGCTTTTCTCGGTGCCCGAAAACCTCGCGCTGCACTGCCCGAACTTGGAGAACTTGGACCTCCTGAACAACTGGATCACGCAGGTGGAGCCGGCGCTGTTTTCCCCGCTCAGGAGCCTCCGGTTCTTGCTGCTCAGGGACAACCGCATCACGCACGTGCCCCCTGCTTTGAGCGGCATCAGCAGCCTCCAAACGCTCGTTGTTTCCGGCAACCCGCTCGCGGCGCCGAATGCAGACGCAGAAAACACCACGCCCGCCCGATCCAGAGATCCGCGGGCGCTTGTGCTGCCCAGCAGCCCGCCCTGCGACCAGCGCACGGAGATCACACTAGACCCCCAGGCGTCCGGCCAGCCGTGGCCCATGTTTTCCCCCATGCCCTCCATCGAACGCACGCAGTCTCTCGTGGATACGCGCACACGGTCGCTGAAGGCGTCGAGGCGCATGGGGCTCATCATCAACAGCAAGCAGATCACGCCCGACAAGATCTCCTATTCCTCGGCCGGCGACTCAGGCACACCCAGCAAGCCGCCGCGCAAGCTCCTGTTGCCCAGCAGAGAGAATAGCGACTTGGGCGACGCCAGCCGCTTTTTGGCGCCGGAAACGCCGCCTTTGGCCGCGACTTTCACGTCCGCTCTCCACGCGGAATCGCGGCCCGGCTCCAGGCCCGTCCTGTCTCCCAAAATGGAGCCCGCTGGGCCAAGTGCAACGCCTGGCGTGCCAGGGGCCGTGCTCCAGAAGCCGGCGAAAGACCCGGAGCATAGTCTGGACGGGCACGCAGAATTAGACCCGGAGCCAGTGTCCTACTTCCGGCGCTTGTCTGTGTTGCAAGAAACGCCCATGGACGGGACCGTGGTGGAAACGCCGCCGTCCAACAATGCCAGCGAAGACACGGACTTGCTGAGGCATCCGTCGGCAGCGAAGAACGAGGTGCCGGCTCCAAAGTTGCATCCGCCCAAACGCAAAGTGTCGAGCGCCCAACAAAACCTGTACTTCGGGCTGCTACCCCCCAACGCCCCTGGCCTGGGACCAACGCACGGCACAATGCACGAAAAGAGCGTGATCGTGAAGGCCTCCCGCAAAATCCTCTTTTCTTTCTCGGAGTTGCACCTTTCCATCAAGCGCTTTGCCGGCTTCTGCGGCGACAAGAAGCTCTCGCTGAGAATCGTGCGGCTTGTCCACTCGTCGAAGGAACACATCGACGATCTTGTCAGAGCCATGGAGGCCATGGAGGACGGCGAGGACAACCACAGCTCTGTGGTCGGCTCTCTCCACGCCTGCATCGGCTCGTTCAAGACGATCCTCACGGCAATCAGCGAGAACTTCGCGGCACTCGTGGCCAAGATCGACACGTGCTTTATCCGCATGGTGCTCCTCACGCTTTTCGGCTCGCTCCACGAGTTGCAGAACGCACACAGGCTCCTCACAAACACGGGCAACGCGCCTCGCCCGCTCCCTTCTCTCACCCGGAACGCGTCGTCTCTGATGTCCAGCTTGGCCGACTCTAAAGTTAAACACAACCAAGCAGGGCCCACATCAACAGGACACAGTCAGGCGGCCCAAATCCCGGCTGTCTACAGCCAACCGGCACCTGCACCGGTGGGACCGGCTGCGGGCCAAGCAGGCTTGGAGGACCTTTCACTAGAAACGCCGTCGATCGCTTCCGCCTCCGAGGCCGTGGCCACGTTGGAAGAGATCGACGAGAGACTATACCAGACTATCAGTTCGGCCACGATCAACGCGCAGGTCGTGTTCAGCGAGTTGACCAAAACCATCAGCAAGAGCGCCATGGCGTCGGCCACCACCGGCACGGGCGCGCCGCTCGGCTCGGCCGTGGCTGCGAAGTTCAAGGAGTTGACCCAGGTGTGCATGACGTCCATGGAAATCACCAAGCGGCTCGTGGCAAAGCTCGCTGCGATCCGCGACAGCCCCGACCCGGCGTCCCGCAGGTCTTTCTGGGACGACATCAATCTCTTTCTCAAGGCCGTGATCCTGACGTTCTCGGCCGTGAAGGGCATCATGCGTGACGCGCCCATTTTCAACGAGGTGCGCGGGTCCATGGCAAACTTGACCAAGACTACCAAGGAGCTCACGATCATCCTAGAAGCCTCTTCGTACAAGGCCATTTCGGATGCGGTCGGCTCGCTGCCCAACAACAACACGTGGCACATGAGCAACGGGCCGCCCGCAGGTGCCAACGGCACCTCGTCAATGCTGCAAACTGCCGGGCCCATGTCCGCGGTATCAATGCCGCTGGCAGCCGGGCCGATGTCCGCGGTGCGTACGCCATTGGTGGCCACAGTGGGGACCACTGCTGCGCAAGCACTCCTCCCCCAGCAAGACCCCCAGCATGGCCCTGGCACGCCGAGCCATGGCAAACATAATCTTCCCCCTTTGAACTTGCCCCCGCTGGTGACCACAGAGTCGTACAACGGTGGGCTCCACACTGCACCTGTACAGTCTATGGAACAGTTCTACGCGAAAAACGTGAATCCCTTCGACCGCATATAGACGTGGTGCGAACGCTGCCCCGGCTCTGGGATCACAGAAGCGTAAGGTTATTTTTTTGCCCCCTTTATTTTTTCCCCTCTTCAATTCTTGGCCTGATCATCCAGGCCACTGACAGCGGACTGCAGAATGGGAAGGTTCCCTTCTTTATACTCGCTTTTTCAAACCAAGGAGAACATCGAGTCTTTTGGCGTGCAGACCAAATTGGGCGACCAGCGGTATCTCGCCGCGTGGGACTTCAGTGCACAGCTCTGTGCCATCGAGCACCCGGGCGTGGCCCCATGTTTTTTCCCTTCTGACTTCTCGCTGGTGCCCGGGCGGCGACTGGCGCAAGATATCTCCACACTCGTGGATCGGTGCCCGTCTTTGATTTTCTACGAAGAGTACCACAAAAAGACGCTTGTCAGCATGGCGCTGCCGCTTTTGGACGCAGACCCGCCTCCGCTGCCCCCAGACTCCTCCAATCTACAGGTGGCGAGAGGAAGGGCGTATCGCCAAATATCCCTGTCGCGGGCTTGTGTGGAAGACTTGGAGGCTGATGCCCCAGGCCCACAGCCGACCGAAGACGCATGCCAGGCCGGGCCCGTCAATCCCAAGATCGAGGAGATCGACACAGACAATTCCCTGCCAAACAGCGCGACGAAGCCCATGGCGCTGACGTCTGTCAAGACAATGAGTATCCCAGCACACAAGCTAAGCGTGACCTGGATGGACGCAATTCCAAGCATGTCGCAGAAGGCGACCGGCGTCCACGCTCTCAAGGGTGCAAGATTGCGTGACGTCTGGAGCGCAATGCCAGAGAGCACCAGCCAATATGTCAAAGAGACTGTTCACCACAACCTTGGCTGCCTACGGCGCTCGATTCTTCGCCGCTACACGGGCCGCGTGGGCGAACTAATCATCGACGATAGCCCCTGGACCCACGCCGAGGACACGTTCGTCACGCGGTTGACATCCGAGATCCGCAATCTCCAAACAGAGATTCTGCAGTTTCTCCAGTCATGGGACAACTCCGCATAGACTTTTACTTTTAATTAGATTTCTCATACTACCATACCATACAGTATAACAACCACGTCTCCCGCAGCACGTAAATGTGAACTGGGCCGTGCCTTGCAAAAAAGAAAGCACAGCTCCGGGTTCATAGTCACTTGGTATTGGAACCGGTGGGTTTGCAGCAATCGGGCGGCCCAGGCCGGGGAACGCCGGTGCCTGCACACAAGGAGGGGCTCGCGCGAACAGCCGGAGTCCCGCCAGGGCCGCGGGCCCGCCGCGGAGACCGGCAAAGCCGCGGCCCCTCCGCGGGGTCTGCCGCTGCCGCGCGTGCCCCGGATTTTCTTATCGCAATCTATATAAGGCGCAGCGTGCCAGGATGGACCACCCCCACCACAAAACAACAACATCATGCCCGTCTCGGAATTGCAAGTCACGCCTGCGCTCAACGGTTTTGGCTGCACAATCGCGTTGCCCAGCTACGCCGAAAACGACCCCTCCAAACTCAACGACACGGACTTCCAGAAGTTGTACGACGCCACGCTCACGTACCTTGTCGTGGTGCTTCCTGGCCTAGCGGACCTCCCGCCAAAAAGCCAATACATCTTGACCAAGCGCTTCGACCCCTCCATTCCGGAGCCGAAGGGCGAAAGCGGCGCCGGGTACGGCCACGGCAAGGAGTTCCGCCACACGCAGTCGGTGCTCCGCAAAGACGGGACCTCCGTGAAGTCACAGCCGCAGGTGCAGATCTTGGGCCAGGGCCGGTTTGCCGCGGGCGAGCCGGGCAACGAGAACGGCGAGGAAATCAGCCTCACGCACCCCTCGCACACGTCCTTCCACAAGGACCCGTTGTCCGAGACGCAGATCCAGCAGAACCACCAGACGCGGTTCTACCGATGGCACATTGACTCGGCGCTCTACGACTTGTCGCCGCCTTTGGTGACCACGCTCTTGGGCATCAAGGTGCCGCCGGCCACGCAGACGCAGACCATCGACTACGACGACGGGTCCGGTGACAAGTTGTCGCTCACGCAGGGCGCCACGTGTTTTGTCAGCGGGGCCGCGGCGTTCGACCGGCTCAGCGCCGCCGAGAAGGACTATGCGCTCAACACCACGGTGGAGTACGCGCCGCATCCGTACATCTTCATCTCGCCGGCCAAGGCCGAGAAGGACGGGCTCACCATGGCCTCGCAGGGCTTGGAGACGCCGCTCGCCGACTTGCCAGAGTGGGAGCAGGCCAAGGTCAAGAAGTTGCCCATGGTGTGGACCAATCCGGTCACGCACAGGCACCACTTGCAGATCCACGGCTGCTGCCTCTACAAGTTGCACACGCGGAACGGCGACAAAACAGACACGTTGGCGTTGGAGGCCGCGCGGGCCAAGGTGCGCGAGTTGATGCGGCCGGCCATCGCGCCGCAGAACGTGTTGGCGCACTCCTGGAAAGAGGGCGACTTGGTGATTTTCTTCAACCGCGGCGTGTGGCACTCGGTGACGGGCGAGTTCAAGGCCGTCAACAACGGCGCGGACGAGAAGAGATTGATGCACCAGTGCAACATTGCCAGCGGCGCGGACCCGGTCACTGTGCGGTGAGCGGCGCCCGGCCAGAACATGTAGAAAATAAACGGAAGACCAAGGGACTTGGGTCTCGTAGACAGCGGCCCCGGAGGCAGGCTTCCGGCCGCCGGTATCTTTTGCCGCCAATCCCTTCATTGGCCGGCCTGGTCATGATATTATTGGGGCCGTCTGGCGCGCGCACGACCGGTGCCGGACATTGGAGTCTCGGGTGCTCGCCGAGGTTCTGCGGGCATCACCGGAACCCATTGCGTTCATAGAGGCAGAATCCATTGCGTTCATACGACCGTAGAACCAGTTGCTCCGCTCAGCGTTTGTTTGAAATCTGCAACAAAGAAGCATCGTTTTCGTCGAACCCACGGCCCAACAAAAAACGGCCTTTCACCATCGTCTCCATTGAACCGAGCGGACTCGTTCGTTCCACAGGCCCAAAGAAGAAAACCCGGTCTCGTCAGGAGCCGCAGATTCCACACCACCTCCGACCAGCCCACCCGTGACAATGATCGGCACGTACGTGACCATCGCCACGTGCAACTTGAACCAGTGGGCCCTCGACTTCGAGGGCAACAGAGACAGGATCTTGGAGAGCATCCGCCAGGCCAAGCAGCAGAACGCCATGCTCCGCGTCGGCCCCGAGTTGGAGGTGTGCGGGTATGGGTGTCTCGACCACTTTGCCGAGAACGACGTCTACCACCAGTCGTGGCAGGTGTACGCCCAGATCTTGGCCCATCCCGACACCAAGGACATCATCGTGGACATCGGCATGCCCATCATCCACAAGTCCATCAAGTACAACTGCCGCGTGTTGAGTCACAACGGGCGCATCCTTTACATCCGCCCCAAGTTGCACTTGGCCAACGACGGCAACTACCGCGAGATGCGCTACTTCACGCCCTGGAGCCGCGTGCGGTACCACGAGACGTACGTGTTGCCCAAGCACATCCAGCAGGCGACGGGCCAGGCCTCGGTGGTCATTGGCGACGTGGTCTTGGGCACCTTGGAGACCAAGATCGGCGCCGAGACCTGCGAGGAGTTGTTCACGCCGCAGTCGCCGCACCTCGCCATGGCGCTCGACGGCGTGGAGATCATCACCAACTCGCTGGGCCTGCACCACGAGCTCCGCAAGTTGGACACGCGCCTCGACTTGATCTGCGGCGCGTCCAGGAAGTGCGGCGGCATCTACCTCTATGCCAACCAGAAGGGCTGCGACGGCGACCGCTTGTACTATGACGGGTGCGCGTGCATCGTGGTCAACGGCCAGATGGTGGCGCAGGGCTCGCAGTTCTCGCTTGCGGACGTCGAGGTGGTGGCCGCCACCATCGACCTCGACGACGTGCGCTCGTACCGCAACATGAAGTCCGCGGCGCTCCAGTCGGTGACGCAGAACACGCCCTACCACACCGTGGCCACGGACATCGAGATGTGCCCGGAGGCGCGCAGTTTCGACAGCTCCGTGCGCCCCACCAAGCCGCTTGCCCGGATCCGCTACCACACGCCCGAGGAGGAGATCGCGCTCGGGCCCGCGTGCTGGCTCTGGGACTACTTGCGGCGGTCCAAGACCGCGGGCTTTTTCTTGCCCTTGAGCGGCGGCATCGACTCGTGCGCAACGGCGGTCATCGTCCACTCCATGTGCCGGCTCGTGGTGGCCGCAGTGCAGGCCGGCGACGCCACGGTGTTGGCGGACCTCCGGATGTTGGTGCACGACGCGCAGTTCGAGCCGACGACGCCGCAGGAGGTCGCGGGCCGCTTGTTCTACACGTCGTTCATGGGCACGGCCAACTCGTCCGCGGACACCCGGCTGCGGGCCAAGCAGCTCGCGGCCAAGATCGGCTCCTACCACATCGACATGAACATGGACACGCTCGTGGCGGGTGTGGTCAGCGTGTTCGAGGTGGCCACGGGCAAGCGGCCCGTGTTCAAGATCTTTGGCGGCTCGCAAACGGAGAACTTGGCGTTGCAGAACATCCAGGCGCGCTTGCGCATGGTGCTCAGCTACCTCTTTGCGCAGCTCTTGCCCTGGACGCGCAGCAAGCAGGGCGGCTTGCTCGTGTTGGGCAGTGCCAACGTGGACGAGTGCTTGCGGGGCTACTTGACCAAGTACGACTGCTCCAGCGCGGACTTGAACCCGATCGGCGGCATCTCCAAGACCGACTTGAAGGCTTTCATCGCGTGGGCGGAGCCGGGCTTCGGCTTGCCCATTCTCCGCGAATTCCTCGACGCCACGCCCACGGCGGAGTTGGAGCCCATCACCGAGGACTACGTGCAGTCGGACGAGGTGGACATGGGCATGTCGTACGCGGAGCTCTCCGTGTTTGGCCGGTTGCGCAAGGTGGACAAGTGCGGGCCGGAGTCCATGTTCGTCAAGTTGTACCACGAGTGGTCGCAGCCGCCCTTCAACTACACGGCCGAGGTCATTGCGGAGAAGGTCAAGCGCTTCTGGTTCTTCTACGCCATCAACAGGCACAAGATGACCACCATGACGCCCTCGTACCACGCGGAGCAGTACTCGCCCGACGACAACCGCTTCGACTTGCGCCCGTTCTTGATCAACCCCCGGTTCCCGCTTGCGAGCCGCAACATCGACGGCATCGTGGCCAGGATCAACGAGCAGAACGGGGGCCTCGACAGCAAGGGCCTCGGCGTGGACTGAGGTGGGCGTGGACTGGGTCGGTGAAGGCCGCATATTGGATCGGTGGAGGCCGCAGATTGGGTCGGTGGAGGCCGCAGCCTACGTGTGGATCTGGCCCCCCCCAGAGCGCGATGCTGCGCTGGCGGCTCTGCGCGTGCGAGCCGCAGAGGCGGCGCATGAACTCGGAGAGCGTCGCGGCCACTTGCCGCGGGATGTCCTCGTGGAGGAAGTGGCCCGCGTTGGTGGAGTTGTTGAACACCACGAGCTGGAAGCGGCCCTGCATCTGGCCGATGGTCAAGCCCTTGTCCAAAGTCTCGCTGCTGGAGAGCACGAGCATTTTCGCTAGGCTCTGTTTTGTCAAGCGACACGCCAAGAACTTCCGCGAGAGTCCGTCGAACCACGTGTGCCACGACGGCGCCATGTCCAGGAGGCTGGCCTTCCACACCAAGCCGCCGCCGGGCCCGCGCACAAGCAACTCGGGCACGCTGACGCGCGCCGACTCCTCGTTCCGTAGCAAGCGCGTCTGTAGGTGCCAGCGGATGGCCTGGCCGTACGAGCCGAACGCCCGCGGCCGCTTGTGGAGGAACACCGCCATCTGCAGCAACGAGCGCACCGCCGTGTCCTCGACGACGTCCACAACCACGAGCCCGCGGACGTTGCAGTCCAGGTCCGGGAACCGCGCCACGAACTCCGTGAGCACAGCGCCGCCGAGCGAGTGGCCCACCAAGCACACGGGGTTGCCGGGCCGGTGGCGCTCGCAGAACTCGCGCATGACAAACGCAAAGTCGCCCGCGAGGTCCGCCAACGTGTACCGGAGCCCTGGCGGGCACGTGCCGCCGTGCCCCCGCGCGTCGAAAGCAAAGACGCCGGGCACGTCGTCGCCCTCGGCAAGGTCGCGGAGCTGCCGCGCCAAGCACCAGAACGTCATGGCCGACGACCCTGCGCCGTGGTGGCACACATAGAGCGGCGCGGCCGGCGACCCTGCCGGCGCGTAGTACGTGTTGAAACAGACGCCCGTCGCGGGGTCGGTGTACGCCGCCTGGACGGGGAAAAGCGCCGCTTTCGCTGCGCACGAGGCGGCGGCCGCCGGCGGCGGGGTTTCTGTGGCCGCAGCACCCGGAACCGGCGCCGGCCGGGGCTCGCAGGAGCGTGCAGGCGGCGGCGTTTCGGCGACCGGGTCCAACCCAAAGTCCATCGCGCGTTTGAGCACGGCCTTTTTCCGGAACCCGCTCATGGTGGGGGAGGGCGCGCTGCGGCGATGTACCGCTCGACACAAGGGGTGGGGCGTGGGTTCCGGCGTGGCTTTTATCCACACCTGGTCTCGGTGGTGGGGTCTCGGGAGCGGGTCTCCCGCAGTCGCTGTGGCGGGGCCAGGCTCGGGGCACTACCTGTACGGAGCACCAAGCAGAGGGCTCGGTGGGGGTCGAGCGAAGACGCGGGTGTTGAAGAAGACGTGGTCTCAAAGAAACGTGGTCTCAAAGAAGACGGTCTCAAAGAAACGTGGTCTCAAAGAAACGTGGTCTCAAAGAAACGTGGTCTCAAAGAAGACGTGGTCTCAAAGAATTCGAGAGTCTTGAAAGAAGACGGTCTCAAAGAATACGCGAGTCCTGAAACAAGACGTGTGTCTCAAAAGAAGACGTGGGTCTCAAAGAAGACGGTCTCAAAGAATTCGAGAGTCTTGAAACAAGACGTGTGTCTCAAAAGAAGACGTGGTCTCAAAGAAGACGTGGGTCTTGAAAGAAGACGGTCTCGAAAGAAGACTTATGTCTCAAAGAATACGCGAGTCTTGAAAGAAGACTTATGTCTCAAAGAATACGCGAGTCTTGAAAGAAGACGTGGGTCTCAAAAGAAGACGTGGGTCTCAAAGAAACGTGGATCTCTAAGAAACGTGGGTCTCAAAGAATACTCGAGTCTTGAAAGAAGACGGTCAAAGAAACGTGGGTCTCAACGAAACGGGGATCTCTAAAAACGGGGATCTCTAAAAACGGGGATCTCTAAAAACGTACCGGCGGTTTGCTCCCGCCTCCAGCAACCCGTCAGGAAGACCACCATCAGAGCACGCAGCTTGTCCCCGCGCGGCCTGGGAGCCGGGCGCTGTGTGCAGGACCCCGACCTCGTCATCGGCCAAGGCTCCGGTTCCAGCCCGTCGGCACCGGCCCCCCACGCACAATGGACGGCCCGCCGACGCCGGATTTGACGCGCCACTTCCGCAACATGGCGCTTGCCGTTTTCGTGGCGTTCCGCGCGTTGCAGAACGGCGAGACCCCGGTGGCCTGTGTTTTCGTCCACGGGCCCTCCCAGGCAATTCTAGCGTACGGCTGCAACGACACCAACCGGTCGCTCAACGGCACGAGACACGCGGAGTTCCTCGGCATCGACGCGCTCTTGGCCCGGCACGGGCTCTTGGGGGCGCCGGCGCACGAAATCGCCGCGTTTTTCGCCGACGTCTGGCTCTACGTGACCATCGAGCCCTGTGTCATGTGTGCGCTGGCCCTCCAGCACATCGGCATCGGCCGCGTGTACTTCGGCGCGGCCAACGACCGCTTCGGGGGCAACGGCACGGTGCTCCGCGTCCAGGGCGCCGCGTGCTACCGGAGCATGGGCGGGATCATGCGGCCCGAGGCCATCGCTCTCTTGCGCCAGTTCTACGTCCAGGAAAACGGCAGTGCGCCGGTGCCCAAGGCCAAGAAGAACAAGGACATCGAGGGCAAGGAGTTCCCGGCGAACCTCGACTTCCGCTTGTACGTGAGCGAGCCCGAGTTCTGCCGGGAGATGGGCCCACAGCGAGCGGCGCGCTTCTACCATGCGCCGAACCCGCAAGAGGAAATCACCCCGGTGCTTGGCGCGGGCTATGGCTTGCGCAGCCTCATTACGGAGGACCACGTGCGGCAAATGCCGGCGTACGAGCGGCTCTACCCGGACTCGCCGTGTGAAATCGCCACCGACCTCGCGCGCCTCGCCGCCATGTTGCCCACCATCACCGACGCAGGCGTGGTGGATTTGGGCGGCAAGGCCGACGCGAAGAAACGCAGGCTCCACGGCCCTGGGTGAGTGTTTGCGCGATCGTCCCCCGTGCTCGGGCTCCCGTGGAAGAGGCTGCCCGATCTCACATGGTCTTGGAGTTCCCAATACTTGCCGTGCAGCACGCTTCATTCTATGGTAGACATGATCTGGCTCTGGCCATCAGAGGCTGGCTTCGGAAACCTTACGCCACGCTGGGGAAGATCTGGTATCGGGGTGTATTCTTCGGGCTCCAGGTGCTTCCCTGAAACATGGCTCGCCAAAGATTCCTGGCCTGTATTGTTCTGTGGCCCGGACGACGGACGGAGGCAGCTCAACACCCTTCCTTCGGTTGACAACAAACAGTCTCTCCCAATACAATGAGTGCGTTAAGAATTCTGAACGTAGAATTCTGAACGTAGAATTCTGAACGTAGAATTCTGAACATAGAATTCTGAACGTAGAATTCTGAACGTAGAATCCTGAACGTGGAATAGAATTCCGAACGTAGAATTCTGAACGTAGAATTCTGAACGTAGAAGTCTGAACGCAGAATGCCGAGTGAAGTAGAAGTCTGAACGTAGAAGTCTGAACGTAGAAGTCTGAACGCAGAATGCCGAGTGAAGTAGAAATCCAAACCCATACTCCCGTCATTCAATCAAGTATACGGGCGTTTCCACCCGCGCTTGTCACAGGAAACAAACCCAGGCTTGAAGCCACCAAACCTCTCAATTCGTAACGCCGGTTCATCGGCTCCGGGACCATGTCAGTGAACGTTCTTTCAGTGTCGGCGCTTGCTTATATAAATGTTGCAGTCTGATGCAATTCGAGATAGAATGGATAGTTCGGTATTGGGAATCCAGAATACTCGCTACGGAATTGCCAAAAGCTATCAGCATTCAGCAGCTGGCTTTCCGAGATAAATTGTAGGTATATTAATTACCGTTTCTTCTATCCTTTTTCGGGGGGTTGTCACTTATATACTCCTTTTATGTTTCAATTCATACTCTAGTAATTAATCATTTCTGTTTGTTTGCGCTTTTTTTATGATATCTATCAGGAAGTATCTCATCAGTTTTATAATATACTTTACATGTCTCATAACTATGACTACGTCTATGTCTATTCATTTGTAAATTATCAAGTATGATAGAATGCTTTGGATGAGTTCTTATCTACTTCCATTGTGAAATGTTTTACAAAGTACTCATGCGCACTATGTCCATATCTACTCATGACAAATTTACGAATCCTCTTCAAACATAAACATCACGATGACGTCTAAGATGAATAAACTATTGGATTTTTTGAATATACCAAAAGTTATAGTAAGAAATTTTATTCTGACTATATCAAACCTAGGTTTAGTATAATTATATAACATTTCAGCCTAGATTGGGTAAAGTTCAGTTTTCTTTAAAGAGCAATGATTCTAATACATGAACGATATGATTAAAATGAGATACATATATAATAATCCTATTGTCTTATTCATTAATAAATAACAACTACAACAAATAAAGACAGAGTAAAATGATGATCAGATACTGGTACATCTATAGTTATACCAGTTGATACACATATTAGATTTATAGTTACAGCTATATCCTTTTCGATTCTAGGTTCCAGAAGTAAAATTTTCTCTTCAACTGGTTTCAGTTCTTTTAATGCGGCGTGTGATATTATTTCATCAAACTTTCAGTAATCGGATTCTAATTTAGCGGATTGATCGCGATGCGAATGTAAATTGCGTCTATAAGCTAGCAAATTTAAATGATGACCAGATCTGAATATACCTTTGTTAAAAATAAAGCTTAAATCTATCTTTATATAGTATATATAATTAAAACGTTATTGTAAGGTCCCCGGTATCAGCTTGACACTGGTGGTCCCTGTAAGCGCATATATGACTATATGCACTTCTATTATTGTGATTTCCGCCAGATATCACTTTGAACAACTCATAGAATATTCTCTCGAGTTTCAGGGTTTCCTATCACGTGACCCTTAGTTAAAGTATATAAAGGCGGGATAGAACTCCAGTGAAGCTCTGGGGAAAGCAGTGATCAAATAGTAATACATAAATCCTATGTCCCGTGAAGTCCCTAACACAATAACCTTCCATAATAAGATATTTCAATATAAAAATTATATGAGATATCATTAGTATTCAATAGTTTACCTAAATCTTCAATAGTTAAGCATATCAATACCACCCGGTTTACGAACTTAAAAAAAGAAAGTACCATTTCTATTATGTACTATACCCGGTAAAAAAGCCGGACTGCCCTCACCCCTCTTTCGGGGCAATAAATTCATAACTCTTCCATCTTCAAATCTTGGTTCTATAGAACGATCACTAAAGGTGGAAAAGAGAGTATAATTAAAACAGGCAAATAAAGATGTCAAGCGCCATAAATGAAAAAGTGAAAACGGTCAATGATATCTTAGTTAAAGACTATCTGCACTTGTATATGTCGCTACAGACTGATTCACCGAGGTTGGGCTATAATCGTCTAAACGTGCAGTCGGAGCTTACATGTATATATTAATCCCCTCGGGATATATCCCGGTTAATCCTTTAAAGCATTTTAGTATATATATAAAGGTGTAAGAAAAATATTTGGATACAAAAATAAGAGGGTATGTCAAAAAGTTTATAGAACACACAAGTATGAAACCCTTGTAGGTCAAACCCATGTAGGTTATTCGAAATTGGAAGACGCCGAATACCTTAGATTGACAAAAAGACCCTAAGCAGCTTTCTATAATTTCATTTTGACTATACTAGGCTTAGGTCGAGCAAAAATATAGAATATTTCAGATTAGATAAGGATGAATTCAGTATTCCAAAAAAAGAGTTTATATAAAGATGATATGAAAAAGATGATATGAAATAAATGAGAAACCCAAATGTCTAAATGAACTGAAATTCCTATATAATAGTATAAAACCTACTATAGGCCTGCACCTTAATTGACGAAAGGCATGAAAAGAAGTAAAGTGTCCAGAAACTGGGATTGGTCTCAGTTCGTTTGTTCGAGATCTTATTTTAATGATTAAGAACGATACTCTGTTGATCTTCTATGGAGGTCCAAAAGGTTGAAGTGAACCATAATGTTATCATCTGAAGAGAGTTGCAGGTAAAAGCGACTAAGGCCAATCATAACCAGATTTTGCGTTTTACAATGACTACATCTATCTATATTGTTTCTATATCTTTAATTCCACTGGTTGCTCCGTTTATTCCTTTATGAGTTTTCTAATGAGCTTCTTGAAGAAGTAAAGACAAATCCTTACCCTGCTTCTCATGGTTACAACAATCCAGTTGAAGTTTCTCAATGTCTTATTATTCTTCAAAAGACTATTGGACAGTACCTGAGATAGGTGTCAAATGTTATTATTCTGCATTCTTGTTTATACCTAAATTAATAGCGTGTCAAAAAGAAAAAGAATGCCCGGGCGGTTTAACTTCTAATCAGTAAATAAACAAGTATATAGTTTAAATTTGTAAAACAGATGATAGGGTATAATTTACCTCTCAAACTTACTTCTAAGTGAGTGTTCTTTTAAAATAAACATCGTAATTTCTAAAGACCTAGTCATTTTCAATCACCGCTCAACTGGGGCAAGAATAGCATAAAGTTTGGTTTTTTAACTAGGTTTCACATTTAGGCTTAGCTGCGTATGGACTAATCTCTCATATTAATATTTCAAGCTGAAATCTCTACCAAAGAAGGGCAATCAACCCAATTATTACAAGAAACCCAAAAAATGAGATTAAGAAAGTCAAGTAATATTAAGTCTGCCATATTAAGACAGCTGCAAGCGAATGGCATCATGAGTCCAAGTCAGTCTGACTCAGTTTCAATCACCTCCAACCAGCACTCCAAAGAAAACAGGACACCTAAACTAGACATAAAAATAGCCAGCTCAATCAAGTTTGATCAGAACGTTAAGTGACACCAAAACAGTCAAGCTCACAAAGCTCAACCACCCTATTCAGTCAACAAATAAATACACCAGATCGTGTGGAATCAGCCACTTCCGACGAGTATTAATCAAGCCTCCACAAAACATAGTGTATCACATGAGCGGCAGGTAAGTCACTGGAGAAGCGGGCATAAAGTAAGCATAGAGTACGCATAGAGTGAACATAACGTCAACATAAAGTCAACAAAACGTCACAAAAGCCAACAACAAATCGACAAAATAAGTATTACCAGATCAAGTGAGTCAGACTGCTCCGATATTCCCCATTTATATTAGTAGTCTCACAAGTCAACACCAAGCGGCTCACCAGTAAAGTCAACATAAAGTCAAAACAAAAATCACAGAAGTCATCAAAGCGTCAACATAACTCAATATAAAGCCAGCAAAAAGCCAGTAGAAACAAATATCGTGTAAATCGGCCGTTTCGACGCGCATTTATTAAAGTCCGCTACAAAACATATATAGTCTAGCACCCCACTAGTAAGCAGGTCACTAGAAAGCCAGAAAAAGTCCGCATGACGTCAACAAGAAATGAAGAAAAAAGCCAACGTAAAGCTAACATAAATTCAACAAGCCACAGGTCAACAAATCACCAAGCCACTGAAATAAATTTTCACCGTCTCACCAATTTCCCACCAATCATCCCTTTTGCTTTTAAAAGAAAAATCAAAATATAGGGTGTCGTTGGAAGGATGTAATCTTCGCCACTAACGAAAAACTATAGAGCCACTGATAGATTGCACCATCAGCTCAGGTATAAGGCACGAGCACCAATTCACGAAATTGCCCATAACCAATAACCACTTTAATCAACTAGATGACATCATCCCATAACATACTTTTGAGAGCCCCCACTATTCTTTATTTTTCTTTTAAAGAAACATCCGATCACCACGATGAACCTTGAGAAAATGCCCCTGACAGATCGCATCCATTGGCTCAGGTATTAGGTGCGAGCTTAAATTCACGGATTCAAGACGTCTCAGGATACCAAAGACTCATCAGAAAAAGTAAGGTGTAGGGACGTCACCCAGTACTAGAGGATTTGCAGAGATCATTTGCAAGTCGCTTGCGTAAGGTTTTGCATGTCAATTTCCTGTCTCCAGGTGTCAAAGAAGTACCTCGATCTTGGTTTTTGAAATGTTGTGTTTTAAAAGTGATTACTCAAAATTTGAAAGGTGAAAAGGAATACTAGCTATGTCAGCCCAATGACTATTCAATTTATTGAGAATTCAGTTACACTCCTCTATTTTGCGAAAATTGATCAGAGATAGTCTGGTCATGTTAATAAAGAAATTATCCTGAAGTGCCTCTGCGATGGTCATTTATTCTCTGGCCCGGTTCTTTGACGTTCACTATGAACCATACATCACACTTGGACATCTTGAATGAAAAACTACAAAAAACAAAGAGAGAATAAACATGTCATCAAAGTTTAGATCATGCCAGGCACAAACTTACATGTATGTTTCATTATGTGACATGAGCCATGAGTCAACTTGTTCGCGACGGCGAATTGACAATTGGCTTTCAGTCATCGTGACATACACCATCCGAGATGATTAATAACAACCGCTTCAAATAATCAACCAGATATCATCACAGGATATTTTTCCTGAGGTACCACACCACTCTTCATGTTTTTTTGTTTTTTTAAAAAACATCATATTATAACGATATAACATAAAGAAAAAACCTATGACAACCCAGGTAATACGCCGCGAGCACCCCACGGAATCTCCCCAAACATTGTCGCCACTTGGATAAATTACCTAAATTTCATCGTTCCATTGAATATGTTTTCCTGAGGGTCCGACCTATTTTTCTTGTTTGTTTTTTTAAGAAGTATCATCTTATAGGGTGTCCCAGAGATGTATTCCCCGCCACCATTGAAAAACCATAAAGAACGAACCTGCAATACATCGCACCATTGGCTCAGGATTATGGCGCGCGCACCAATTCACGGAATCAAGACGTCGTAATTATTGTCAACCACTTGAAAAAAGTCAACTAAACGCCGCCCCATAGGATGTGTTTGAGGGCCCACACCATTGTTCATGTGCTTTTGTTTTTTCAAAGAAACATCATATTATAACGAAAAACTATAACGAAAAACCATAACGAAAATGTCTCTGACAGATCTTGCTAACGGCTCAGGTATTCCGGCGCGTGCACAAATCCACGGAATTCCCCCCCTACAAATCCCCCCCCCC